>NW_017207325.1:0-4472 GCF_001704415.2 Capra hircus | reverse complement strand
TGGAATGGACTGAGACATCTGGGGACTCTGGAATGTGCACGACCCTGGAGTTCCTCTCGCTTTCCTGTGGAAGAGCGCCTCCACTTGAGATGCGACGGGAACGCCGGGAATTCTTTCCCGACCACGCAGGGAAAGGATCCCTCCTCTCGAGCTAAGAGGCGGAAACGGGGCTCCTCTGGATGTGGGGGTGACTCTCGATTCCTCTTGAGTGGAGATGGGTATGTCGGGGAACTTCTTGAGTTGCAGGGCAAGGGTGTGAAGGACCCTTTGGAAGTTCCAGAGTTAAAGTGTGATTACCCCCTAGTTGCCTCAGTGGAAATGGGCCTCATCTCGCCTGGAGGGGAGAACCTCGGATTTTCTCGAGGTGCGGCAGGTGCTCTCGTCTTACGATGGGACCTCAGGGACCCGCTCTGGTGGCCTCATGAAAGGCCAGTCCCCATGCGAGTTGCTCTGGGCCGCTGGGGATTCCTCTCCCGTAGATACCGGGGCCTAAGACCTTGTGTGGAGTCCGGTGCCGGAACCTGAGGATTCCTCTCCAGTGCTGTCATGGATCTTGGGGTACTCCTGGAGTCTCCCAGGGGAGTCAGTCCTCGTCTCGACTGGGGGCCATGCACGTGCGCTTTCCTCCCGAGCTGTAGCAGCAGAGTCACGCTTCCCTTCGCGTGGATCAAGGGATTTGTGTCTTTCCCTCGAGGCTTTCCCAGGAGGCATTCCCACGAGGCTTTCCAAAGGGCTGTCCCACGTGCCACCAAGTTGTGAGTCGATCCTCGGCTTGAAATTCGAGGCAGTGCAGGGAAAACAGTTTTCCCTGGAATGGACTGAGACATCTGAGGGACTCTGGGAATGTGGCACGACCCTGGAGTTCCTCTCGCCTTTCTTGTAGATAGTGCCTCCTCTTGAGATGGGACGGGAACGCCGGGAATTTTTTCCAGACCACGAAGCGAAAGGATCCTCCTCTCGAGCTAGCAGGCGCGAAACGGGGCTCCTCTGGTGTGGGCGGGACTCTCGTGCTTCCTCTCGAGTGGAGACGTGTATGTCGGGGAACTTCTTGAGTTGCAGCAAGGGTGTGAAGAACCCTTTGCAAGTTCCAGAGGTTAGGTGAATATCCTGGAGACGCCTCAGCAGAAATGGGCCTCATCTCGCCTAGAGGGGAGAACCTCCTGGATTTTCTCGAGTTGCGGCAGGTGCTCTGGACTTACGACGGGGACCTCAGGGACCCGCTCTGGTGGCCTCAGGAAAGGCCAGTCCCCATGCTAGTTGCTCTGGGGCCTCTTGGGATTCCTCTCCCGTCAATATCGGGGCCTAAGGCCTTTGTGGAGTCGGTGCCAGAACCTGAGGTTTCCTCTCCAGTGCTGACATGTATCTTGGGGTACTTCTGGAGTCTCCCCAGGGGAGTCAGTCCTCGTCTCGAGTGGGGGCATGCACGTGCGCTTTCCTCCCCAGCTGTAGTAGCAGTGTCACACTTCCATTCACGAGGAACAAGGGATCTGTGGCATTCCTCGAGGATTTCCCACGAGGCTTTCCCACGAGGCTTTCCCACAGGGCTGTCCCAGGTGCCACCGTGCTGTGAGTCGATCCTCGGCTTGAAAGTCGAGGCAGTGCAGGGAAAACAGGTTTCCCTGGAATGGACTGAGACATCTGTGGGACTCTGGGAAAGGGGCCTGATCCTTTAGTTCTTCTCGCCTTTCCTGTGGAGAGCGCCTCCTCTTGAGATGCGTTGGAACGCCGGGAATTCTTTCCCGAACACCAGGGAAAGGATCAATCCTCTCGAGCTATGAGGTGGAAACAGGGCTCCTCTGGATGTGGGCGGGACTCTCGTGCTTCCTCTCCAGTGGAGACGGGTATGTCGGGGTATTTCTTGAGTTGCAGCAAGGGTGTGAAGGACCCTTTGGAATTTCCAGAGATAAGGTGTGATTAGCCCTCGAGATACCTCAGCGGAAATGGGCCTCAGATCGCCTGGGGGAGGGGAACCTCCTGGATTTTCTCGAGTTGCGGCAGGTGCTCTCGACCTACGACGGGGACCTCAGGGACCCGCTCTGGTGGCCTCAGGAAAGGCCAGTCCCCATGCTAGTTGCTCTGGGGCCTCTTGGATTCCTCTCCCGTCAATGCTGGGGCCTAAGACCTTGTGTGGGCTCAGTGCCAGAACCTGAGGATTCCTCTCCAGTGCCGACATGGATCTTGGGGTACTCCTGGAGTCTCCCCAGGGCAGTCAGTCCTCTACTCGAGTGGGGGCATGCACGTGCGCTTTCCTCCCGAGCTGTAGCAGCAGTGTCACTCTTCCCTACGGGTGGATCAAGGGATCTGTGGCTTTCCCTCGAGGCTTTCCCACGAGGCTTTCCACGAGGCTTTCCACAGGGCTGTCCAACGTGCCATCGCGGTGTTAGTCGATCCTCGGCTTGAAATTCGAGGCAGTGCAGCGAAAACAGGTTTCCCTGGAATGGACTGAGACATCTGGGGGACTCTGGGAATGGGGCCTTATACTGGAGTTCCTCTCGCCTTTCCTGTGGAGAGCGCCTACTCTTGAGATGAGACGGGAACGCTAGGAATACTTTCCCGACCACGCAGGGAAAGGATCCCTCCTCTAGAGCTAGCAGCGGAAAACGGGGGTCACTCTGGATATGGGCGGGACCCTCGGGTTCCTCTTGAGTGGAGACGGGTATGTCGGGGAACTTCTTGAGTTGCAGCAAGGGTGTGAAGGACCCTTTGGAAGTTCCAGAGTTTAAGGGTGATTACCCCCTTGTTGCTCAGCTGAAATGGGCCTCATCTCGCCTGAATTGGAGAACCTCCTGAATTTTCTCGAGTTGCGGCAGGTGCTCTCGACTTACGACGGGGACCTCAGGGACCCGCTCTGGTGGCCTCAGGAAAGGCCAGTCCCCATGCGAATTGCTCTGGGGCCTCTCGGGATTCCTCTCCCGTAGATTCCGGGGTCTAAGACCTTGTGTGGAGTCGGTGCCGGAACCTGAGCATTCCTCTCCAGTGCTGACATGGATCTTGGGGTACTTCTGGAGTCTCCCCAGGGGAGTCAGTCCTCGTCTCGAGTGGGGCCATGTTCGTGCGATTTCCTCCCGAGCTTTAGCAGCAGTGTCACGCTTCCCTTCGCGAGGATCAAGGGATTTGTGTCTTTCCCTCGACGAGGCTTTCCAACGAGGCTTTCCACAGGGCTGTCCACGTGTCACACGTGGTGTGAGTCAATCCTCGCTTGAGTCGAGGCAGTGCAGGAAACAGGTGGAATGGACTGAGATCTGGGGGACTCTGGAATGGTGGCACGGATGGAGTTCCTCTCGCCTTTCCTGTGGAGAGCCTCTCTCTTGAAATGCGACGGGAACGCCGGGAATTCTTTCCCGAACACGCAGGGAAAGGATCCCTCCTCCTGGGCTAGGAGGTGGAAACGGGCTCCTCTGGTTGTGGGGCGGGACTCTCTTGCTTCCTCTCGAGTGGAGACGGGTATGTCGGGGAACTTCTTGAGTTGCAGCAAGGGTGTGAAGGACCCTTTGGAATTTCCAGAGGTAAGGTGTGATTAGCCTCGAGATACCTCAGGGGAAATAGGTCTCAGCTCGCCTGGAGGGGAGAACCTCCTGGATTTTCTCGAGTTGCGGCTGGTGCTCTCGATTTACGACGGGGAACTCAGGGACCCGCTGTGGTAGCGTCAGGAAAGGCCAGTCCCCATGCGAGTTGCTCGGGGGCCTCTCGGCATTCCTTTCCCGTCGATGCCGGGGCCTAAGACCTTGTGTGGAGTCAGTGCCGGAACCGGAGGATTCCTCTCCAGTGCTGACATGGATCTTGGGGTACTTCTGGAGTCTCCCCAGGGGAGTCAGTCCACGTCTCGAGTGGGGGCATGCACGTGCGCTTTCCTCCCGAGCTGTAGCAGCAGTGTCGCGCTTTCCTTCGCGTGGATCAAGGGATATGTGGCTTTCCCTCGAGGCTTTCCCACGAGGCTTTCCCACAGGGCTGTCCCACGTGCCACCGTGGTGTGAGTCGATCCTCGGCTTGAAAGTTGAGGCAGTGCAGGGAAAACAGGTTTCCCTGGAATGGACTGAGACATCTGGGGGACTCTGGGAATGGTGGCACGACCCTGGAGTTCCTCTGGCCTTCTTGTAGAGAGTGCCTCCTCTTGAGATGCGACCGGAACGCCGGGAATTCGTTGCCGACCACGCAGGGGAAGGATCCCTCCTCTCGATCTAGGAGGCGGAATCGGGGCTCCTTTGGATGTGGGCGGGACTCTCGTGCTTCCTCTCAAGTCGAGACGGGTATGTTGGGGAACTTCTTGAGTTGCAGAAAGGTGTGAAGGACCCTTTGAAAGTTCCAGAGGTTAGGTGTGATTTGCCTGGAGACGCCTCAGCGGAAATGGGCATCATCTCGCGTCGAAGGGAGAACCTCCTGGATTTTTCTCGAGTTGCGGCAGGTGCTCTCGACTTACGACGGGGACCTCAGGGACCCACTCTGGTGGCCTCAGGAAAGGCCAGTCCGAATGC
>NW_017207324.1:0-4472 GCF_001704415.2 Capra hircus | reverse complement strand
CTCAGGACCCGCTCTGGTGGCCTCAGGAAAGGCCAGCCCCATGGGACTTGCTCGGGGCCTCTCGGTCCTCTCCCGTCGATGCCGGGGCCTAAGACCTGTGTGGAGTCGGTGCCGGAACCTTAGGATTCCTCTCCAGTGCTGACATGAATCTTGGCTTTCTGAGTCTCCCCAGGGGGAGTCAGTCCTCTCTCGAGTGGGGCCTGTACGTGAGCTTTCCTCTCGAGCTGTAGCGCAGTGTCACGCTGGCATAAGACCTTGTGTGGCGTCGGTGCCGAACCTGAGAATTCCTCTCCAGTGCTGACTTGGATCTTGGGGTACTTCTGAGTCTCCCCAGGGGAGTCAGTCCTCGTCTCGTGTGGGGCCTGCTCGTGCGGTTTCCTCTCGAGCTGTAGCAGCGGTGTCACGCTTCCCTTCGCTTGTATCAAGGGATCTGTGGCTTCCCTCGAGGCTTTCCAATGAGGCTTTCCCACGAGGATTTTCCTCAGGCTGTCCCACGTGCCACCGTGGGTGTGAGTCATCCTCGGCTTGAAAGTCGAGGCAGTGCAGGGAAAACAGGTTTCCCTGGAATGGACAGAGACATCTGGGGACTCTGGGAATGGTGGAACGACCCTGGAGTTTCTCTAGCCTTTCCTGTGGATAGGGCCTCCTCTTGAGATGCGACTGGAACGCCGGGAATGCTTTCCAGACCACGCAGGAAAGGATCCCTCCTCTCGAGCTATGAGGTGGAAACAGTGCTCCTCTAAAAGTGGGCGGGAAGATCTTGATACTCTCGAGTGAGACGGGTATGTCAGAGAACTCCTTGAGTTTCAGCAAGGGTGTGAAGGACCCTTTAGAAGTTCCAGAGGTTAGGTGTGATTAGGCTCGAGACGCCTCAGCGGAAATGGGCTCATCTCGCCTTTAAGGATGCCAAGATCCATGTCAGCACTGGAGAGGAATCCTCAGGTTCCGGCACCGAATCCACACAAGGTCTTAGGCCCCGGCATCGACGGGAGAGGAATCCCGAGAGGGCCCCCGAGCAACTCGCATGGGGAATGGCCTTTCTTGAGGCCACCAGAGCGGGTCCCTCAGGTCCCCGTCTTAAGTCGATATCACCTGTCCCAACTCGAAAAAATCCAGGAGGTTCTCCCCTCAGGCGAGATGAGGCCCATTTCCGCTGAGGCGTCTCGAGGCTAATCACACCTAAACCTCTGGAACTTCCAAAGGGTTCTTCACACCCTTGCTGCAACTCAAGAAATTCCCCGACATACCTGTCTCCACTCGAGAGGAAGCACGAGAGTCCCGCCCACATCCAGAGGAGCCCCGTTTCCGCCTCACAGCTAGAGAGGAGGTATCCTTTCCTGCGTGGTCGGGAAAGAATTCCCGGTCTTCCCGTCACAACTCAAGAGGAGGCGCTCTCAACAGGAAAGGTGAGAGGAACTCCAGGGTCGTGCACAATTCCCAGAGTACCCCAGATATCTCAGTCCATTCCAGGGAAACCTGTTTTCCCTGCACTGCCTCGACTTTCAAGCGAGGATCGACTCACAGCACGGTGGCACGTGGACAGCCCTGTGGGAAAGCCTCGTGGAGAAAGCCTCATGGGAAAGCCTCGAGGGAAAGCCACTGATCCCTTGATCCACTCGACGGGAAGAATGACACTGCTGCTACAGCTCGGAAGGAAAGCGCTCTTCAATGCCCCCACTCGAATGAGGACTGACTCCCCTGGGGAGACTCCCGAAGTACCCCAAGATCCATGTCAGCACTGGAGAGGAATCCTCAGGTTCCGGCACCGACTCCACACATCGACTTAGGCCCCGGCATCGACGGGACAGGAATCCCGAGAGGCCCCGAGCAACTCGCATGGGACTGGGCTTTCCTGAGGCAACCAGAGCGGGTCCCTGAGGTCCCCGTCGTAAGTCGAGAGCACCTGCCAACTCGAGAAAATCCAGGAGGTTCTCCCCTTCAGGTGAGATGAGGCTCATTTGCGCTGAGGCCTCTGGAGGCTAATCACACCTAACCTCTGGAACTTCCAAAGGGTCCTTCACACCCTTGCTGCAACTCAAGAAGTTCCGCGACATACCCGTCTCCACTCGATAGGAAGCGCGTGAGTCCCCCACATCCAGAGGAGCCCCCCGTTTCCGCCTCCTAGCTCGAGAGGAGGGATCCCCCTGCGTCGTGGGGAAAGAATTCCCCGCGTTGCCGTCGCATCTCAAGAGGAGGAGCTCTCCACAGGAAAGGCGAGGGAACTCCAGGGTCGTGCCACCATTCCCAGAGTCCCCCAGATGTCTCAGTCCCATTCCAGGGAAACCTGTTTTCCCTGCACTGCCTCGACTTTCAAGCCGAGGATCGACTCACACCACGGTGGACGTGGGAAAGCCCTGGGGAAAACATTCTGGGAAAGCCTCCAGGGAAAGCCTCAAGGGAAAGCCACAGATCCCTTGATCCACGAGAAGGGAAGCGTGACACTGCTGCTACAGCTCGGAGGAAAGCGCAGGTGCATGCCCCCACTCGAGACGAGGACTGACTCCCCTGGGGAGACTCCAGAAGTACCCCAAGATCCATGTCAGCACTGGAGAGGAAACCTCAGGTTCTGGCACCGACTCCACACAAGTTCTTAGGCCCCGGCATCGACGGGAGAGGAATCCGGAGAGGCCCCGAGCAACTCGCATGGGGACTGGCCTTTCCTGAGGCCACCAGAGCGGGCCTGAGATCCCCGACGTAAGACGAGAGCACCTGTCGCAACTCGAGAAAATCCAAGAGGTTCTCCCCTCCAGGCGAGATGAGGCCCATTTCCGCTGAGGCGTCTTGAGGCTAATCACATCTAACATCTGGAACTTACAAAGGGTCCCTCACACCCTTGCTGCAACTCAAGAAGTTCCCGACATACCCGTCTCCATTCGAGAGGAAGCACGAGAGTCCCGCCCACAAACAGAGGAGCCCCATTTCCGTCTCCTAGCTCGAGAGGAGGAATCCTTTCCCTGCGTGGGGGGAAAGAATTCCCCGCGTTCCCGTTGCATCTCAAGAAGAGGCGCTCTCCACAGGAAAGGCGAGAGGAACTCCAGGGTCGTGCCACCATTCCCAGAGACCCCAGATTTCTCAGTCCATTTCAGGGAAACCGGTTTTCCCTGCACTGCCTCGACTTTCAAGCCGAGGATCGACTCACACCACGGTGGCACGTGGGACAGCCCTGTGGGAAAGCCTCGTGGGAAAGCCTCGTGGGAAAGCCTCGAGTGAAAGCCACAGATCCCTTGATCCACGCGAAGGTAAGTTCGACACTGCTGCTACAGCTCGGGAGGAAAGCGAACGTGCAGGCCCCCACTCGAGATGAGGACTGACTCCCTTGGGGAGACTCCAGAAGTACCCCAAGATCCATGTCAGCACTAGAGAGGAATGCTCAGGTTCCGGCAGCGACTCCACACAAGATCTTAGGCCCCGGCATCGACGGGAGAGGAATCCCGAGAGGCCCCCCGAGCAACTCGAATGGGGACTGGCATTTCCTGAGGCCACCAGAGCGGGTCCCTGAGGTCCCCGTCGTAAGTCGAGAGTGCCTGCCACAACTAGAGAAACTCCAGGACGTTCTCCCCTCCAGGCGAGATGAGGCCCATTTCCGCTGAGGCGACTTGAGGCTAATCACATCTAACATCTGAACTTCCAAAGGGTCTTTCACACCCTTGCTGCAACTCAAGAAGTTCCCCGACATACCCGTTTCCACTCGAGAGGAAACACGCGAGTCCCGCCCACATCCAGAGGAGCCCCGTTTCCCCTCCTGGCTCGAGAGGAGGGATCCTTCCCCTGCGTGATCGGGAATAATTCCCGCTTTCCCGTCGCATCTCAAGAGGAGGCGCTCTCCACAGGAAGGAGGAGAGGAACTCCAGGGTCGTGCCACCATTCCCAGAGTCCCCAGATGCCTCAGTCCATTCCAGGGAAAACCTGTTTTCCCTGCACTGTCTCGACTTTCAAGCCGAGGATCGACTCACACCACGGTGGCTCGTGGGACAGCCCAGTAGAAAGCCTCGTGGAAAAGCCTCCTGGGAAAGCCTCGAGGAAAAGCCACAAATCCCTTGATCCACGCGAAGGGAAGTGTGACACTGCTGCTACAGCTCGCGAGGAAATCCACGTGCATGCCCTCACTCGAGACGAGGACTGTCTACCCTGGAGACTGCAGAGGTACCCAAGATCCATGTCAGCACTGGAGAGGAATCCTCAGGTTCTGGCACCCACTCCACACAATTAGGCCCGGCATCGACGGGAGAGGAATCCGAGAGGCCTCCGAGCAACTCGCGTGGGGACTGCCTTTCCTGAGGCCTCCAGAGCGTCCCTGAGGACCCTGTCCTAAGTCGATAGCACCTGCCGCAACTCGAGAAAATCCAGGAGGTTCTCCACTCCAGGCGAGGTGAGGCCTTTTCCGCTGAGGCGTCTCCAGGCTAATCACACCTAACTTCTGGAACTTCCAAAGGTCCTTCACACCCTTGCTGCAACTCAAAAGTACCCGACTT
>NW_017207323.1:0-4472 GCF_001704415.2 Capra hircus | reverse complement strand
GAACGACCTTGACCTTGAACTTGACTTGACGATTGACCAACAACGGGAGACCTCGAGATTTGCTCAGAGCACGCGGAGGTCAGAAGCAGGGCCCTGTATCTCCCCTTCCCTTTGTGATCATTGCAAAGGTGAGTGGGTGCCCCTGAAGAAGCAAGCAGTGGAGTGTGTTTGACACGACTGTGTGGCCTTCCTGCCTCATCTCCACAAGGGCCTTTCCTCTCGAAGTAGGCCCCATGTCCCTTGGGGAGGTGTCATGCCTCTTTTCTCCTCACTGCCAAAGGGTGGAGCCAAGCTCGCTCTGTCAGAGGTACAAAAACAGCAATTGAATGGATTTTCAAGCTCTTGCTAGGCTGCACCCTTTCAGGGCCCACTTTACTGAAACAGGTGCTCTGTGGCCCCTGGTTGGGTATGCAGGTTCACAAACAGGGTGAGATCCTGTCCAAGCCAAGAATTTTCCTGAAAGACCTAGGCTCACTAGAGCTCTCCTCCAGAGCAAAGGGGATAGAGGAGATGTATGGAGGAGTCTTTGCCTTTCCCTGTGAGTGTGGGGCTACTCCTACGGCCCCAGCTCAGATAACTGCCTCTAAGAAAGGAATGGCAAGAAGCGCTATTCTTGGAGGTTGGGACAGGGAGTTCGCAGCATGTGGGGAAAGAAAGACTTCTTCGGGGAAGAAGAGGCAACCACCGGGGTGTGTTTGCAAGCCTCTATTTGGAAGGAACAGGTTTGCTTATACAACTCAAGACCTCCAGATCTGCTCAGAGGACTGAAGTTCCAGAGACAGGGCCATGTATCTCCCCTTCCCTTTGAGATCCTTGCAAAGACATTCCTAGCAGATCGTGGGAGTGCCCATGAAGAAGCAAGCAGCGGGAGTGTGCTTGACATCACTGGCTGCCTACCTGGGCTCAGCTCCTCAAGGGGTTTCTCTCCTGGTAGGCCCTATGTCCCCTTTGGGAGAGGGTGTGCCCCTCTTCCCTCCACACTGCCAAAGGGTGGAGGTGGAGCAAACTCGTTCTCTCCGAGGTAAAAAAAAAAAAGACAAATTGGATGGATTTTTAAGCTCTTGCTATGCTGCACCCCTCCAGGACCCACTCGAGCAAAACAGGTGCCCTGTGGCCCCTAGGTCGGGTATGCAGGTTCACACACCGGGTGTGATCCGTCAAAGCCAAGAATTTTCTGACAGACCTAGGCTCACTAGAGCTCTCCTCCAGAGGAAAGGGGACAGAAAGACGTGTGTGTGGAGGTGGCTCTGCCTTTCCAGGTCCCAATCTCAGGGATAACTGCCCCTAAGAAAGGAACTGCTGCTACTGCTGCTGCTAAGTTGCTTCAGTCGTGTTCGACTCTGTGCGACGCCATAGACGGTAGCCCACTAGGCTCCCCCGTCCCTGGATTCTCCAGGCAAGAACAGTAAGTGGGTTGCCATTGCCTTCTCCAATGCATGAAAGTGAAAATGAAAGTGCAGTCGCTCAGTCGTGTCCGACCCTCAGCGACCCCACGGACTGCAGCCTACCAGGCTTCTCCGTCCATAGGATTTTCTGAAAGGAACTGCAAGAAGCGCTTTTCCAGGAGGCTGGGAAAGGGAGTTCGCAGGATGTGGGGAAAGAGAGCCTCCTTCGGGGAAGAATAGGCGGCCACTTGTTTTGTGTTGCAAACCTCTATTTGGAAGGAACAGGTTAGCTTATACAAAGGGAGACCTCCAGATCTGCTCAGAGGACCGAAGTTGCAGAGGCAGGTCGGTGTATTTTCCCTTCACTTTGCGATCCTTGCAAAGACATTCCTTGCTGATAGATGATTCAGCAAGGGCCTTTGAGACTGTTGTTTTCTTTCCTAGGTTCAAAGATTCCTTCAGTTCCTAATATAGATATCCTAGAAATTATGTGACATCCGTGAAAATCTGATATGTCCTGGTCAAATGCTGTCAGTTATAATTCCAGTTATCATATTAAAGCATTTCAAGTCGCAGCAGTGACCAGATTACATTGTCAATTTCTATTTAATCAGGTTTTAACCATGTCCTCTATGGTTTCACACTGATGCCTTTGCAGAAATACTGCTACTTCAAGATATATGGAATATACTTTTTTTAAGCTTACCGATAATTTGTTTGTTTGTTTGTTTGTCTTCTGGTAAGCTGGTACAGATGGAATTTAGTCTCCTCTCTAGGTTAAGAGAACAAAGTTTTCTTAGAATGCAATTTTTGATAACAGACTATGAATTTCTTTACCTTTCATTGATTTATAATTGTTTTCATCATCTGTTTTTTTACTTCGGTAAAGTAAATAAGCCTTATTTAAGATTTTGGTACATGTTGGGATGGACTAAGCTTTCCCACTCTTGCAAGTTCCCTTAACCCTTCAGATTCTTCTCGTGGGACCAAGATCTCACTTTCCTCCAGAGGGACAATCCAAGCTTTTTATTAGTTGATCTGCCCCTGACATCAGAGTCCATTTGAGCACGAGTTGGCATATAATTTAGGCATGAAACTATGACTACATAAAGAAAAAGGTGATTTTATGATTCAGGGATGGCCATGATATGCCTTGCACTTCAGAGAAAATGGTTAAAATGATTTTTTTTTCTTTCAAAACTGCACAGCCAGTTCTTTCAGCATATGCAATTGAAAACATCTAGTCATTAGGTCAGTTTTCATTCCAATCCCAAAGAAAGGCAATGACAAAAATATTCAAGGTGCTGCACAATTGCACTCATCTCACACACTAGTAAAGTAATGCTCAAAATTCCCAAGTTCACATGAACTGTGAACTTCCAAATGTTCAAGAGGGATTTAAAAAATGCAGAGAAAACCAGAGATCAAACTGCCAACATCCACTGGATCATTCAAAAAGCAAGAGAGTTCCAGAAAAAAAAAGACATCTATTTCTGCTTTATTGACTATGCCAAAGCCTTTGACTGTGTGGATCACAATAAACTGGGAAAAATTCTGAAAGAGATGGGAATACCAGACCACCTGACCTGTCTCTTGAGAAACCTGTATGCAGGTCAGGAAGAAACAGTTCGAACTGGACATGGAACAACAGACTGGTTCTAAATAGGAAAAGGAATATGTCAAGGCTGTATATTGTCACCTGCTTATTTAACTTATATGCAGAGTACATCATGAGAAACACTGGGCTGGAGGAAGCACACGCTGGAATCCAGATTGCTGGGAGAAATATCAAGAATCTCAGATATGCAGATGACACCACCCTTATGGCAGAAAGTGAAGAAGAACTAAAGAGTCTCCTGATGAAAGTGAAAGAGGAGAGTGAAAAAGTTAGCTTAAAGCTCAGCATTCAGAAACTAAAAATCATTGCATCCAGTCTCATCACTTCATGGCAAATAGATGGGAAAACATTGGAAACAGCAGCAGACTATTTTGGGGGCTTGGAAATCACTGCAGGTGATGGCTGCCTCCATGAACTTAAAACATATTTATGACTTGAAGAAAAAAAGTGATGACCAAACTAGACAGCATATTAAAAAGCCGAGACGTTGCTTTGCCAACAAAGATCCATCCAGTCAAGGCTATGGTTTTTCCATATGTCATGGATGGATATGAAAGATGTACTATAAAGAAAGTGACAGCTGAAAATTGGATGCTTTTGAACTGTGGTGTTGGAGAAGATGCTTGTAGGTCGCTTAGACTACAAGGAGACGCAACCACTCCATCCTAAAGGAAATCAGGTCTGAATATACATTGGAAGGACTAATACTGAACCTGAAACTCCAATACTTTGGCCATTTGATGTGAAGAGCTGACTCACTTGGAAGTTGCTTTGATTTGCCTGTGAGTGTGGGAGCCCTCCCTGGGCAAAGGGCCTCAGGGGTCATTGCCACTGAATCACGACCTCCAAGCAAGCGCATTCCAGCTGTGTGACATTCAGGAAGCAGGAGACTGGGAAAACTATCTTCCTTAGAGGAAGGAAAGTCATCCACAGAGAGTGTGTTTTCAGGCCTCTCTTTGCAGCAAGTGTTTTGCTTCTCAGACATCAGAGCTGCAGGCTTGCTCTGAGGGCCTCAATTGCAGAGTCAGGGCTGTGTGTCTCACTGCACTTTCCAAGCATTGCAGACACATTCCTAGGTTGGAGCAGTGCTTCCCATGAGAAAGAAGCCTCGGGAGTGTGTCTGAGCGGGGTGAGTGCCATGCTAGGGTCACCTAGTCGAGGGCACCTTGCACATCCAATGGGCCCCAGGCGAGTAGCTATGGACCGCCCTTCGGTTGAGACATCCCAAAGCAGGGAAGCAAGCCTCTGTCAGAAGGAGGAAAACAGCAATGGGATGGATTTTCAAGCAGTTGCTAAGTCACACCACGTTAGGGCTCCCCGGGAAAGAAATGCAAAATTTTGGCCTCTAGGCCCAGTATCCAGATGTGTGCACAGGATATTTTCCCCACAAGGATCCAAGAATGTTCCAGACAGACCTAAAGCTCACTAGCTCTCTCCTGCAGAGGAAATGAAATATTGTTGCTGAACCA
>NW_017207322.1:0-4472 GCF_001704415.2 Capra hircus | reverse complement strand
GGAAGTTCCAGAGTTTAAGTGTGATTACCCTCTTGTTGAAATTGGGCCTCATGTCGCCTGGAGGGGAGAACCTCCTGGATTTTCTCGAGTTGCGGCAGGTGCTCTCGATTTACGATGGGGTCCTCAGGGTCCCCACTCTGTTGGCCTCAGGAAAGGCCAGTCCCCATGCGAGTTGCACGGGGGCCTCTCGAGATTGCTCTCCCTGTCGATGCCGGGGCCTAAGATCTTGTGTGGAGTCGGTGCCGGAACCTGGGGATTCCTCTCCAGTGCTGACATGGATCTTGGGGTACTTCTGGAGTCTCCCCAGGGCAGTCAGTCCTCTACTCAAGTGGGGGCATGCACGTGCGCTTTTCCTCCCGAGCTGTAACAGCAGAGTCACGCTTCCCCTTCGCGTGGATCAACGGATCTGTGGCTTTCCATCGAGGCTTTCCAAGAGGCTTTCCCACGAGGCTTTCCCACAGGGCTGTCCCACGTGCCACCGTGGTGTGAGTGGATCCTCGGCTTGAAAGTCGAGGCAGTGCAGGGAAAACAGGTTTCCCTGGAATGGACTGAGACATCCAGGGAACTCTGGGAATGGTGGCACGACCCTGGAGTTCCTCTCGCCTTTCCGGTGGAGAGCGCGTCCTCTTGAGATGCGACGGGAACGCCGGGAATTCTTTCCCGACCACGCAGGGAAAGTATCCCTCCTCTCGGGCTAGGAGCTGGAATCGGGGCTCCTCTGGATGTTGGCGGGACTCTCGTGCTTCTTCTCGAGTGCAGACGGGTATGTCGGGGAACTTCTTGAGTTGCAGCAGGGGTGTGAAGGACCCTTTGGAAGATCCAGAGGTACGGTGTGATTAGCCTCCAGATACCTGAGCGGAAATAGGTCTCAGCTCGCCTGGAGGGGAGAACCTCCTGGATTTTCTCGAGTTGCGGTAGGTGCTCTCGACTTACGACGGGAACCTCAGGGATCCACTGTGGTTTCGTCATGAAAGGCCAGTCCCCATGCGAGTTGCTCGGGGCCCCTCTCGGGCTTCCTCTCCGTCGATGCAGGGGCCTAAGATCTTGTGTGGATCCGGTGCAGGAACCTGAGGATTCCTCTCCAGTGCTGACATGGATCTTGGGGTACTTCTGGAGTCTCCCCCAGGGGAGTCAGTCCTCGTCTCGAGTGGGGGCATGCACGTGCGCTTTCCTCCCGAGCTGTAGCAGCAGTGTTCCTCTTCCCTTCGCATGGATCAAGGGATCTGTGGCTTTCCCTCGAGGCTTTCCCCACGAGGCTTTCCCACGAGGCTTTCCCACAAGGTTGTCCCACGTGCCACCGTGGTGTGAGTCGATCCTCGGCTTGAAAGTCGAGGCAGTGCAGGGAAAACAGGTTTCCCTGGAATGGACTGAGACATCTGCGGGACTCTGGAAATGGTGGCACGACCCTGGAGTTCCTCTCGCCTTTCCTGTGGAGAGCGCCACCTCTTAAGATGCGACGGGAACGCCGGGAATTCTTTCCCGACCACGGCAGGGAAAGGATCCCTCCTCTCGAGCTAGGAGGCGGAAACGGGGCTCCTCTGCTTTGTGGCGGGATTCTCGTGCTTCAGGTCGAGTGGAGACGGGTATGTCGGGAACGTCTTGAGTTGCAGCAAGGGTGTGAAGGACCCTTTGGAAGTTGCAGATGTAAGGTGTGATTAGCCTCGAAGTACCTCAGCGGAAATGGGCCTAATCTCGCCTGGAAGGGAGAACCTCCTGGATGTTCTCGAGTTGCGGCAGGTGCTCTCCACTTACGACTGGGACCTCAGGGACCCGCTCTGGTGGCCTCAGGAAAGGCCAGTCCCCATGCGAGTTGCTCGGGGGCCTCTCGGGGGCTACTCGGATTTCCTCTCCTGTCGATGCTGGGGCCTAAGACCTTGTGTGGAGTCAGTGCCAGAACCTGAGGATTCCTCTCCAGTGCTGACATGGATCTTGGGATACTTCTGGAGTCTCCCCAGGGGAGTCAGTCCTCGTCTCAAGTGGGGGCATGCACGTGCACTTTCCTTCCGAGCTGTAGCAGCAGTGTCGCATTTCCCTACCCGTGGATAAAGGGATCTGTGGCTTTCCCTCGAGGCTTTCCCACGAGGCTTTCCCACAGGGCTGTCCCACGTGCCACTGTGGTGTGAGTCGATCCTCGGCTTGAAAAGTCAAGGCAGTTCAGGAATACAGGTTTCCCTGGAATGGACTGAGACATCTGGGGTACTCAGGGAACGGTGGACTACCCTGGAGTTCCTCTCGCCTTTCCTGTGGAGAGCGCCTCCCCTTGAGATGCGACCTGAACGTCGGGAATTCTTTCCCGAGCATCCAGGGAAAGGATCCCTCCTCTCAAGCTAGGAGGCGGAGACGGGGCTCCTCTGGATGTGGGCGGGACTCTCGTGCTTCCACTCGAGTGGAGACGGGTATGTCGGGGAACTTCTTGAGTTGCAGCAACTGTGTGAAGGACCCTTTGGAAGTTCCAGAGGTTAGGTGTGATTAGCCTCGAGACGCCTCAGCGGAAATAGGCCTCATCTCGCCTGGAGGGGAGAACCTCCTGGATGTTCTCGAGTTGCGGCAGGTGCTCTCCACTTACGACTGGGACCTCAGGGACCCGCTCTGGTGGCCTCAGGAAAGGCCAGTCCCCATGCGAGTTGTTCGGGGCCTCTCGGGGGCTACTCGGATTTCCTCTCCTGTCGATGCTGGGGCCTAAGACCTTGTGTGGAGTCAGTGCCGGAACCTGAGGATTCCTCTCCAGTGCTGACATGGATCTTGGGATACTTCTGGAGTCTCCCCAGGGGAGTCAGTCCTCGTCTCAAGTGGGGGCATGCACGTGCACTTTCCTTCCGAGCTGTAGCAGCAGTGTCGCATTTCCCTACGGGTGGATCAAGGGATCTGTGGCTTTCCCTCGAGGCTTTCCCACGAGGCTTTCCCACAGGGCTGTCCCACGTGCCACCGTGGTGTGAGTCGATCCTCGCTTGAAACTCGAGGCATTGCTGCTGGAAAAAAAGGTTTTCCTGGAATGGAATGAGACATCTGGGGGACTCTGGGAATGGTGGCACGACCCTGGAGTTCATCTCGCCTTTCCTGTGGAGAGCGCCTCCTCTTGAGATGCGACGGAAACGCCAGGAATTCTTTCCCGAACCGCAGGGAAAGGATCCCTCCTCTCGAGATAGGAGGCGGAAACGGGGCTCCTCTGTATGTGGGCGGTACTCTCGTGCTTCCTCTGGAGTGGAGACGGGTATGTCGGGGAACTTCTTGAGTTGCAGCAAGGGTGTGAGGGACCCTTTGAAAGTTCCAGAGTTTAGGTGTGATTTGCCTCGAGACACCTCAGCGGAAATGGGCCCTCATCTCGCCTGAAGGGGAGACCTCCTGGATTTTCTCGAGTTGTGGCAGGTGCACTCGACTTACGACGGGGACCTCAGGGACCCGCCCTGGTGGCCTCAGGAAAGTCCAGTCCCATTCGAGTTGCTCGGGGGCCTATCGGGATTCCTCTCCCGTCGATGCCGGGGGCCTAAGAACTTGTGTGGTGTCGGTGCCCGGAACCTGAGTATTGCTCTCCAGTGCTGACATGGATCTTGGGGTACTTCTGGAGTCTCCCCAGTGGAATCAGTCCTCGTCTCGAGTGGGGGCATGCACGTGCGCTTTCCTCCCGAGCTGTAGCAGGAGTGTCACGCTTCCCTTCACGTGGATCAAGGGATCTGTGGCTTTCCCTTCAGGCTTTCCACGAGGCTTTCCAACGAGGCTTTCCCAGAGGGTTGTCCCACATGCCACCGTGGTGTGAGTCGATCCTCGGCTTGAAAGTCGAGGCATTGCAGGGAAAACAGGTTTCCCTGGACTGGACTGAGACATCTGGGGGACTCAGGGAATGGTGGCACGACCGTGGAATTCCTCTCGCCTTTCCTGTGGAGAGTGCCTCCTCCTTAGATGAGACGGGAACTCCGGGAATTCTTCCCTGTCCACGCAGGGAAAGGATCCCTCCTCTCGAGCTAGGAGGCGTAATCGGGGCTCCTCTGGGTGTGGGCGGGACTCTCGTCCTTCCTCTCGAGTGCAGACGGGTATGTCGGGGAACTTCTTGAGTTGCAGCAAGGGTGTGAAGGACCCTTTGGAAGTTCCAGAGTTTAAGTGTGATTACCCTCTTGTTGCCTCAGCGGAATTGGGCCTCATGTCGCCTGGAGGGGAGAACCTCCTGGATTTTCTCGAGTTTGCGGCAGGTGCTCTCGATTTACGATGGGGTCCTCAGGGTCCCACTCTGTTGGCCTCAGGAAAGGCCAGTCCCCATGCGAGTTGCACGGGCCTCTCGAGATTGCTCTCCTGTCGATGCCGGGCCTAAGATCTTGTGTGGAGTCGGTGCCGGAACCTGGGGATTCCTCTCCAGTGCTGACATGGATCTTGGGGTACTTCTGGAGTCTCCCCAGGGCAGTCAGTCCTCTACTCAAGTGGGGGCATGCACGTGCGCTTTCCTCCCGAGCTGTAACAGCAGAGTCACGCTTCCCTTCGCG
>NW_017207321.1:0-4474 GCF_001704415.2 Capra hircus | reverse complement strand
TCCACTCGAGAGGAAGCACGAGAGTCCCGCCCACATCCAGAGGAGCCCTGTTTCCGCATCCTAGCCCGACAGGAGGGATCCTTTCCCTGCGTGTTTCGGAAAAGAATTCCCGGCCGTTCCCGTCACATCTCAAGAGGGGCGCTCTCCACAGGAAAGGCGAGAGGAACTCCAGGGTCGTGTCACATTCCTAGAGCCCCCAGATGTCTCAGTCCATTCCAGGGAAGCCTGTTTCCCCGGCACAGCCTCGACTTTCAAACTGAGGATCGACTGACACCACGGTGGCATGTGGGATCACTGTGAAAAAGCCTCGTGGAAAGCCTGGTGGGAAAGTGTCGTGGGAAAGCGTCGTGGGAAAGCCTCGAGGGAAAGCCACGGATCCTTGATCCTAGCGAAGGGAAGCTCAACACTGCTGCTACAGCTCGGAGGAAAGCGCACGTGCATGCACCGACTCGAGATGAGGACTGACTCCCATGGGCAGACTCCAGAAGTACCCCAAGATACATGTCAGCACTGGAGAGGAATCCTCAGGTTTTGGCACAGACTACACACAAGATCTTAGGTCCCGGCATTCACGGGAGAGGAATCCCGAGAGGCCCATGAGCAACTCGCATGGGGACTTCCCTTTCTTGAGGCCACAAGAGCGGGGTCCCTGATGTTCCCGTCGTAAGTCGAGACAATCTGCTGCAACTCGAGAAAATCCAGGACGTTTCCCCTCCAGGCGAGATGAGGCCCTTTTCCGCTGAGGCGTCTCGAGGCTAATCACACCTAACCTCTGGAACTTCCAAACGGTTATTCAAACCCGTGCTGCAACTCAAGAAGTTCACAGACATACCCGTCTCCACTGAGAGGAAGCACGAGAGTCCCGCTCACATCCAGAGGAGCCCCGTTTCCGCCTCCAAGCTCAAGAGGAGGATCCTTTCCCTGCGTGGTCGGGAAAGAATTCCCGGGGTTCCCATAGCATTTCAAGAGGAGGCGCTCTCCACAGGAAAGGCGAGAGGAACTCCAGGGTCGTGCCACCATTCCCAGAGTCCGCCAGATGTCTCAGTCTATTCCAGGGAAAACTGTTTTCCCTGCACTGCCTCACACTTTCAAGCCGAGGATCGACTCACACGACTCACGGTGGCACGTGGGATAGCCCTGTGGGAAAGCATCGTGGGAAAGCCTTATGGGAAAGCCTCGTGAGGAAGCCTCGAGGGAAAGCCACTGATCCCTTGATCCACGCGACGGGAGAATGACACTGCTGCTACACCTCGGGAGGAAAGTGTAGGTGCATGCCCCCACTCGAGATGAGGACTGACTCCACTGGGGAGACTCCAGAAGTACCCCAAGATCCATGTCAGCACTGGAGAGGAAACCTCAGGTTCTGGCACCAACTCCACACAAGGTCTTAGGCCCCAGCATCGACGGGAGAGGAATCCCGAGAGGCCCCGAGCAACTCGAATGAGGACTGGCCTTTCCTGAGGCCCCAGAGCGGGTCCCTGAGATCCCCGTCGTAACTCGAGAGCACCTGCCCTAACTCGAGAAAATCCAGGAGGTTCTCCCCTCCAGGCGAGATGAGGCCCATTTCTGCTGATGCGTCTCCAGGCTAATCACATCTAATCTCTGGAACTTCCAAACGGTGCTTCACACCCTGGCTGCAACTCAAGAAGTTCCCCGACATACCGTCTGCACTCGATAGGAAGCACGAGAGTCCCGCCCACATCCAGAGGAACCCCGTTTCTGCCTACTAGCTCGAGAGGAGGGATCCTTTCTCTGCGTCATCGGGAAAGAAATCCCGGCGTTCCCGTCGCATCTCTAGAGGAGGCGCTCTCCACAGGAAAGGCGAGAGGAACTCCAGGGTCGTGCCACCTTTTCCAGCGTCCCCCAGATGTCTCAGTCCATTCCAGGGAAACCTGTTTTCCCTGCACTGCCTCGACTTTCAAGCGAGGATCGACTCACACCACGGTGGCACGTGGGACAGCCCTGTGGGAAAGCCTCGTGGGGAAGCCTCGAGGGAAAGCCTAGTGGGAAACCCTCGAGGGAAAGCCCCTGATCCCTTGGTCCACGAGTAGGGAAGCGTGACACTGCTGCTACTGCTCGGGAGGAAAGTGCACCTGCATGCCCCCACTCGAGACGAGGACTGACTCCACTGGGGAGACTCAAGAAGTACCCCCAGATCCATGTCAGCAATGGAGAGGAATCCGCAGGTTCCGGCACCGGCTCCACACAAGATCTTACGCCCCGGCATAGACGGGAGAGTAATCCGAGAAGCCCCCGAGCAACTCGCATGGGGACTGGCCTTTCCTGAGGCCACGAGAGCGGGTCCCGGAGTACACGTCGTAAGTCGAGAGCACCTGCCGAAACTCGAGAACATCAGGAGGTTCTCCCCTCCAGGCGAGATGAGGCCCATTTCGCTGAGGCGTCTCGAGGCTAATCACACCTAACCTCTGTAACTTCCAAAGGTCCTTCACACCCTTGCTGCAACTCAAGAAGTTCCCCGACATACCCGTCTCCACACGAGAGGACGCACGAGAGTCCCGCCCACATCCAGAGGAGCCCCGTTTCCGTTTCCTAGCTCGAGAGGAGGGATCCTTTCCCTGCCGTGCTCGGCAAAGAATTCTCGACGTTCCTGTCGCATCTCAAGAGCAGGCGCTCTACACAGGAAAGGCGAGAGGAACTCCAGGGTCGTGCCACCATCCCAGTGTCCCCCAGATGTCTCCGTCCATTCCAGGGAAACCTGTTTTTCCTGCACTTCCTTGACTTTCAGCCAGAATCGACTCACACACGGTGGCACGTGGCACAGCCCTGTGGGAAAGCCTCGTGGAAAAGCTTCATGGGAAAGCCTCGCGGGAAAGCCTCGAGGGAAAGCCACAGATCCTTGATCCACGTGAAGGGAAGCGCGAAACTGCTGCTAGAGCTCGTGAGGGAAGCGCACGTGCATGCCCCCACTCGAGACGAGGACTGACTCCCCTGGGGAGACTGCAGAAGTACCCAAGATCCATATCAGCACTGGAGAAGAATCCTCAGGCTCTGGCTCGAACTCCTCACAAGGTTGTGGCCCCGGCATCGACGGGAGAAGAATCCCGAGAGGCCCCGAGCAACTCACATGGGGACTGGCCTTTCCTGAGGCCACCAGAGCGGGTCCCTGAGGTCCCCGCCGTAAGTCGAGAGCACCTGCCGCAACTCGAGAAAATCCAGGAGGTTCTCCCCTCCAGGAGAGATGAGGCCCATTTCCGCTGAGGCATCTCGAGGCTAATCACACCTAACCTCTGGAACTTCCAAAGGGTCCTTCACACCCTTGCTGCAACTCAAGAAGTTCCCCGACATACCCGTCTCCACTCGAGAGGAAGCCACGAGAGTCCCGCCCACATCCAGAGGAGCCCCGTTTCGCCTCCTAGCTCGAGAGGAGGGATCCTTTCCCTGCGTGGTCGGGAAAGAATTCCCGCCTTCCCGCCATCTCAAGAGGAGGCGCTCTCCACAGGAAAAGAGAGAGGAACTCCAGGGTCGCGCCACCATTCCCAGAGTCCCCCAGATGTCTCAGTCCATTGTAGGGAAACCTGTTTTCCCTGCACTGCCTCGACTTTCAAGCGGAGGATCGACTCACACCACGGTGGCACGTGGGACAGGCCTGTGGGAAAGCCTCGTGGGAAAGCCTCGAGGGAAAGCCACAGATCCCTTGATGCACGCAAAGGGAAGAGTGACACTGCTGCTACAGCTCGGGAGGAAAGCACACGTGCATGTCCCCACTCGAGACGAGGACTGACTCCCTTTGGGAGACTCCAGATGTACCCTAAGATCCATCTCAGCACTGGAGAGGAATCCTCATGTTCCGGCACCGACTCCACACAAGGTCTTAAGCCCGGCATCAATGGGAGAGGAATGCCGAGAGGCCCCCGAGCAACTTGCATGGGGACGGGCCTTTCCTGAGGCCACAAGTGCGGGTCCCTGAGGTCCCCGTCGTAAGTCGAGAGCACCTGCCGCAACTCGAGAAAATCCAGGAGGTTCGCCCCTCCAGGCGAGATGAGGCCCATTTCCGCTGAGGCATCTCGAGGCTAATCGCACCTAATCACTGGAACTTCCAAAGGGTCCTTCACACCCTTGCTGCAACTCAAGAAGTTCCCCGACATACCCATCTCCACTCGAGAGGAAGCACGAGAGTCCCGCCCACATCCAGAGGAGCCCCGTTGCCGCCTCCTAGCTCGAGAGGAGGGATCCTTTCCCACGTGGTCGGGAAAGATTTCCCGGCGTTTCCGTCGCATCTCAAGAGGAGGCGCTCTCCACAGGAAAGGCGAGAGGAACTCCAGGGTCGTTCCACCATTCCCTGAGCCCCCCAGATGTCTCAATCCATTCCAGGGAAACCTGTTTTTCCTTGCACTGCCTCGACTTTCAAGCGAGGATCGACTCACACCACGGTGGCAGGTGGACAGCCCTGTGGGAAAGCCTCCTTGGAAAGCCTCGTGTGAAAGCCTCGTGGGAAAGCCTCATGGGAAAGCCT
>NW_017207320.1:0-4474 GCF_001704415.2 Capra hircus | reverse complement strand
TGCTGACATGGATCTTGGGGTACTTCTGGAGTCTCCTCAGCGGAGTCAGTCCTTTTCTCGAGTGGGGCACGCACGTGCGCTTTCCTCCCGAGCTGTAGCAGCAGTGTCACGCTTCCTTCGCGTGGATCAAGGGATCAGGGGCTTTCCTCGAGGATTTCCAGAGGCTTTCCCACGAGGCTTTCCCCACAGGGATGTTCCACGTGCCACCGTGGTGTGAGTCGAACCTCGGGCTTGAACGTCGAGGCAGTGCAGGAAAACAGGTTTTCCTGGAATGGACTGAGACATCTGGGGGACTCTGGGAATGGTGGCACGACCCTGGAGTTCCTCTCGCCTATCTATGGAGAGCACCTCCTCTTGAGATGCGACGGGAATTCCGGGAATTCTTTCCCGACCACGCAGGGAAAGGATCCTCCTCTCGAGCTAGGAACCGGAAACGGGGCTCCTGTGGATGTGGGCGGGACTCTCGTGCTTCCTCTCGAGTGGAGACAGTATTTCGGGAAAATTCTTGAATTGCAGCCAGGGTGTGAAGAACCCTTTGGAAGTTCCAGAGGTTAGGTGTGGTTAGCATCGAGACACCTCAGCAGAAATGGGCCTCATCTTGCCTGGAGGAGAGAACCTCCAGAATTTTTTCGAGGTGGGGCAGGTGCTCTTGACTTATGACGGGGACATCAGGGACCCGCTCTGGTGGCCTGAGGAAAAGGCCATTCCCCATGCGAGTTGCTCGGGGCCTCTCAGGATTTCCCTCCCGTCGATGCCGGGCCTAAGACCTTGTGTGGAGTCGGTGCCGGAACCTGAGGATTCTTCTCCAGTGCTGACATGCATCTTGGGTTACTTCTGGAGTCTCCCCAGTGAAGTCAGTCCTCGTATCGAGTGGGGGCATGCACAGGCACCTCCCCCGAGCAGTAGCAGCAGTGTCACGCTTCCTTCCGGTTGAACAAGGGATCTGTGGCTTTCCCTCGACGCTTTCGCCTCGAGACTTTCCGACGAGGCTTTCCCACAAGGCTGTCCCACGTGCCACCGTGGTGTGAGTCGATCCTCGGCTTGAAATTCGAGGCAGAGCAGTGAAAAACAGGTTTCCCTGGAATTGACTGAGACATCTGGGGTACTCGGGGAATGGTGGCACGACCCTGCAGTTCCTCTCGCCTTTCCTGTGGAGAGCGCCTCTTTTGAGATGCGAGGTGAATGCCGGGAATTCTTTCCGGACCACACAGGGAAAGGATCCCTCCCCTCGAGATAGGAGGCGGAAAAGGGGCTCCTCTGGATCTGGGCGGTACTCTCCTGTTTCCTCTCGAGTGGAGACGGGTATGTCGGGGAACTTCTTGAGTTGCAGTAAGGGTGTGAAGGACCCTTTGGAAGTTCCAGATGTTAGATGTGATTAGCCTCGAGACGCCTCAGCGGAAATGGCCTCATCTCGCCTGGAGGCGAGAACCTCCTGGATTTTCCCTAGTTGCGGCAGGTGTTCTCGACTTACGACGGGGACCTCAGGAACCCACTCTGGTGGCCTCAGAAAAGGCCAGTCCCCATGCGAGTTGCTCGGAGGCCTCTCGGGATTCCTCTCCCATCGATGCCGGGTCCTAAAGACCTTGTGTGGAGTCGGTGCCGAAACCAGAGGATTCCCTCTCCAGTGCTGACATGGATCTTGGGTACTTCTGGAGTCTCCCAGGGGAGTCAGTCCTCGTCTCGAGTGGGGGCATGCACGTGCGCTTTCCTCCCGAGCTGTAGCAGCAGTGTCACGCTTCCCTACGCGTGGATCAAGGGATCTGTGGCTTTCCCTCGAGGCTTTCCCACGAGGCTTTGCCACGAGGCTTTCCCACAGGGCTGTTCAACCTCCCATCGCGGTTTGAGTCGATCCTCGGCTTGTAAGTGGAGGCAGTGCAGGGAAAACAGGTTTCCTTGGAATGGACTGAGACATCTGGCGGACTCTGGGAATGGGGCCTGATACTGGAGTTCCTCTCGCCTTTACTGTGGAGAGCGCCTCCTCTTGAGATGAGACGGGAATGCTAGGAATTCTTTCAGGACCACGCAGGGAAAGGATCCCTCCTCTCGAGCTAGCAGGCGGAAACGGGGCCACTCTGGATATGGGCGGGACGCTCGGGTTCCTCTTGAGTGGAGACGGGTATGTCGGGGAACTTCTTGAGTTGCAGCAAGGGTGTGAAGGACCCTTTGAAGTTCCAGAGTTTAAGTCTGATTACCCCCTAGTTGTCTCACCCGAAATGGGCCTCATCTCGCCTGGAGGGGAGAACCTCCTGGATTTTCTCGAGTTGCGGCAGGTGCTCTCGACTTACGACGAGGGCCTCAGGGACCCGCTCTGGTGGCCTCAGGAAAGGCCAGTCCCCATGCCGAGTTTCTCCGGCCTCTCGGGATTCCTCTCCCGTCGATGCTGGGGCCTAAGACCTTGTGTTGGACTCAGTGACGGAACCTGAGGATTCCTCTTCAGTGCCGACATGGATCTTGTGGTACTTCTGGAGTCTCCCCAGGGGAGTCAGTCCTTGTCTCGAGAGGGGCATGCACGTCCGATTTCCTCCCGAGCTGTAGCAGCAGTGTCATGCTTCCTTTTCGTGGAATAAGGGATTTGTGGCTTTCCCTCTAGACTTTCCCATGACGCTTTCCCACGAGGCTTCCACAGGGCTTTTCCAAGTGGCCACTGTGGTGTGAGTCGATCCTCGGCTTTAAAAGTCGAGGTAGTGAAGGGAAAACAGATTTCCCTGGAATGGACTCAGACATCTGGGGACTCAGGGAATGGTGGCACGACCGCTGGAGTTCCTCTCGCCTTTCTGTGGAGAGCGCCTCCTCTTGAGATGCGACGGGAACCCGGGAATTCTTTGCCGACCACGAAAGGAAAGGATCCCGCCTCTTCGAGCTAGGACGCGGAAAGGGGGCCCCTCTGGATGTAGGCGGGACTCTCGTGCTTCCTCTGAGTGGAGACGGGTATGTCGGGGAACTTCTTGAGTTGCAGCAAGGCTGTGAAGGACCCTTTGGAAGTTCCAGAGATTAGGGGTGATTAGCTTCCAGTCGCCTCAGCGGAAATGGGCCTCATCTCGCCTGGAGGGGACAACCTCCTGATTTTCTCGACTTGCGGCAGGTGCTCTCGACTTACGACGGGGACCACAGGGACCGACCCTCTGGTGGCCTCAGGAAAGGCCAGTCCCCATGCGAGTTGCTCGGAGCATTTCGGGATTTCTCTCCCGCCGATGCCGGGGCCTAAGACCTTGTGTGGATTCGGTGCCGGAACCTGAGGATTCCTCTCCAGTGCTGACATGGACCTTGAGGTACTTCTGGAGTCTCCGCAGGGGAGTCAGTCCTCGTCCCGATTGGTGGCATGCACGTGCGCTTTCCTCCCGAGCTGTAGCAGCAGTGTCACGTTCCCTTCCCGTGGATCAAGGGATCTGTGGCTTTCCCTGGAGGCTTTCACACGAGGCTTTCCACGAGGCTTTCCCACATGGTTGTCCCACGTGCCACCGTGATGTGAGTCGATCCACGGCTTGAATGTCGAGGCAATGCAGGGAAAACAGGTTTCCCTGGAATGGACTGAGACATCTTGGGACTCTGGGAATGGTGGCACGACCCTGGATTTCCTCTCGCCTTTCCTGTGGAGAGCGCTTCCTCCTGAGATGCGACGGGAAATGCCGGGAATTTTTTGCCGACCACGAAAGGAAAGGATCCCTCCTCTCGAGCTAGGAGGCGGAAACGGGGCCCTCTGGATGTGGCGGGACTCTCGTGCTTCCTCTTGAGTGGAGACGGGTATGTCGGGGAACTTCTTGAGTTGCAGCAAGGCTGTGAAGGACCTTTGGAAGTTCCAGAGATTAGGGGTGATTAGCTTCCAGTCGCCTCAGCGGAAATGGGCCCTCATCTCGCCTGGAGGGGACTACCTCCTGGATTTTCTCGAGATAGGGCAGTTGCTGTCGACTTACGACGGGGACCTCAACGACCCGCTCTGGGGGCTCAGAAAAGGCCACTCCCTATGCGAATTGCTCGGGGCCTCTCGGGATTCCTATCCGTCGATGCCGGGGCCTAAGACCTTGTGTGGAGTCAGTGCGGAACGTGAAGTTTCCTCTGCAGTGCTGACATGGATCTTGGGGTACTTCTGGAGTCTCCCCAGGGGAGTCAGTCCTCGTCTCGAGTGGGGGCATGCACGTGCGCTTTCCTCCCGAGCTGTAGCCGCAGTGTCACGCTTCCCTATGCGTGGATCAAGGGATCTCTGGCTTTCCCCTCGAGGCTTTCCACGAGGGCTTTCCCACGAGGCTTTCCCACAGGGCTTTCCAACCTGCCATCGCGGTGTGAGTCGATCCTCGGCTTGAAAGTGGAGGCAGTGCAGGGAAAAACAGGTTTCCTTGGAATGGACTGAGACATCTGGGGACTCTGGGAATGGGGCCTGATACTGGAGTTCCTCTCGCCTTTACTGTGGAGAGCGCCTCCTCTTGAGATGAGACGGGAACGCTAGGAATTCATTCAGGACCACGCAGGAAAATGATCC
>NW_017207319.1:0-4474 GCF_001704415.2 Capra hircus | reverse complement strand
GTCTCCACTCGAGAGGAAGCAGGAAAGTCCGCCCGCACATCAAGAGGAGCCACGTTTCGCCTCCTAGCTCGAGAGGTTTGATCCTTTCCCTGCGTGGTGGGGAAAGAATTCGCGGCGTTCGCGTCGCATCTCAAGGGAGGCGCTCTCCAGAGGAAAGCGAGAGGAACTCCAGGGTTCGTGCCACCATTGCCAGAGTCCCCAGATGTCTCAGTCCATTCCAGGGAACCTGGTTTCCCCCTGCACTGCCTCGACTTTCAAGCCGAGGATCGACTCACAGCACAGTGGCACGTGGGAAAGCCCTGTGGGAAAGCCTCGTGGGAAAGCCTCGGGGAAATCCAGAGATCCCTTGATCCACGAAAAGGGAAGCGTGACACTGCTGCTAAGCTCGGGAGGAAAGCGCACGTGCATGCCCCCACTCGAGACGAGGACTTACGCCTCTGGGAGATTCCAGAAGTCCGGAAGATCCATGTCGGCACTGGAGAGGAATCCTCAGGTTCCGGCACTGACTCCACACAAGGTCTTAGGCCCGGCATCGACGGGAGAGGAATCCCGAGAGGCCCCGAGCAACTCGCATGGGGACTGGCCTTTCCTGAGGCCACCAGAGTGGGTCCCTGAGGTCCCCGTCGTAAGTCGAGAGCACATGCCGCAACTCGAGAAAATCCAGGAGGTTCTCCCCTCCAAGCGACATGAAGCCCATTTCCGCTGAGGTATCTCGAGGCTAATCACATTACCTCTGGAACTTCCAAAGGGTCCTTCACACCCTTGCTGCAACTCAAGAAGTTCCGCGACATACCCGTCTCCACTCGAGAGGAAGCAGGAAAGTGCCGCCCACATCAAGAGGAGCCACGTTTCCGCCTCCTAACTCGAGAGGTTTGATCCTTTCCCTGCGTGGTGGGGAAAGAATTCGCGGCGTTCCCGTCGCATCTCAAGAGGAGGCGCTCTCCAGAGGAAAAGCGAGAGGAACTCCAGGTTCGTGCCACCATTGCCAGAGTCCCCAGATGTCTCAGTCCATTCCAGGGAACCTGGTTTCCCTGCACTGCCTCGACTTTTAAGCCGAGGATCGACTCACACCACTGTGGCACGTGGGAAAGCACTGTGGGAAAGCCTCGTGGGAAAGCCTCATGGGAAAGTCTAGAGGGAAAGCCACAGATCCCTTGATCCACGAAAAGGGAAGCGTGACACTGCTGCTACAGCTCGGGAGGAAAGCGCACGTGCATGCCCCACTCGAGACGAGGACTTACGCCTCTGGGGAGACTACAGAAGTCCCCCGAAGATCCATGTCGGCACTGGAGAGGAATCCTCAGGTTCCGGCACTGACTCCACACAAGGTCTTAGGCCCCGGCATCGACGGGAGAGGAATCCCGAGAGGCCCCCGAGCAACTCGCATGGGGACTGGCCTTTCCTGAGGCCACCAGAGTGGGTCCCTGAGGTCCCCGTCGTAAGTCGAGAGCACCTGCCGCAACTCGAGAAAATCCAGGAGGTTCTCCCCTCCAGGCGACATGAGGCCCATTTCCGCTGAGGTATCTCGAGGCTAATCACACCTTACCTCTGGAACTTCCAAAGGGTCCTTCACACCCTTGCTGCAACTCAAGAAGTACCCCGACATACCCGTCTCCACTCGAGAGGAAGCAGGAAAGTGCCGCCCACATCAAGAGGAGCCACGTTTCCGCCTCCTAGCTCGAGAGGTTTGATCCTTTCCCTGCGTGGTGGGGAAAGAATTCGCGGCGTTCCCGTCGCATCTCAAGAGGAGGCGCTCTCCAGAGGAAAAGCGAGAGGAACTCCAGGTTCGTGCCACCATTGCCAGAGTCCCCCAGATGTCTCAGTCCATTCCAGGGAACCTGGTTTCCCTGCACTGCCTCGACTTTCAAGCCGAGGATCGACTCACACACAGTGGCACGTGGGGCAGCCCTGTGGGAAAGCCTCGTGGGAAAGCCTCGAGGGAAATCCACAGATCCCTTGATCCACGCGAAGGGAAGCGTGACACTGCTGCTAAAGCTCGGGAGGAAAGCGCACGTGCATGGCCCACTCGAGACGAGGACTGACACCCCTGGGGAGACTCCAGAAGTACCCCAAGATCCATGTCAGCACTGGAGAGGAATCCTCAGGTTCCGGCACCGACTCCACACAAGGTCTTAGGCCCCTGCATCGACGTGAGAGGAATCCGAGAGGCCCCAGAACAACTTGCATGGGGACTGATCTTTCCTGAGGCCACCACAGTGGGTCCCTGCGGTCCCTGTCGTAAGTCGAGAGCACCTGCTGCAACTCGAGAAAATCCAGGAGGTTCTCCCCTCCAGGCGAGCTGATTCCCATTTCCGCTGAGGTATCTCGAGGCTAATCACACCTTACCTCTGGAACTTCCAAAGAGTCCTTCACACCCTTACTGCAACTCAAGAAGTACCCGACATACCCGTCTCCACTCGAGAGGAAGCACGAGAGTCCCCCCATCCAGAGGAGCCCCGTTTCCGCCTCCTAGCTCGAGAGCAGGGATCCTTTCCCTCCGTGGTCGGGATAGAATTCCCGGTGTTCCCGTCACAACTCAAGAGGAGGCGGGCTCCACAGGAAAGGCGAGAGGAACTCCACGGTCGAGCCACCATTCCCAGAATCCTCTGGATGTCTCAGTCCATTCCAGGGAAACCTGTTTTCCCTGCACTGCGTCGACTTTCAAGCCGAGGATCGAATCACACCACGGTGGCACGTGGGACAGCCCTGTGGGAAAGCCTCGTGGGGAAGCCTTGAGGGAAAGACCCAGATCCCTTGATCCACGCGAAGGGAAGCGCGACACTGCTGCTACAGCTCGGGAGGAAAGCGCACGTGCATGCCCCGACTCGAGACGAGGACTGACTGCCCTGGGGAGACTCCAGAAGTACCCTAAGATCCATGTCTGCACTGGAGAGAAATCCTCAGGTTCCGGCACTGAGTCCACAGAAGGTCTTAGGCCCCAGCATGGACGGGAGAAGAATCCCGAGAGGCCCTCGAGCAACTCGCATGGGGACTGGCCTTTCCTGAGGCCACGAGAGCGGGTCCCTGAAGTCCCCATCGTAAGTCGAGAGCACCTGCCGCAACTCGAGAAAATCCAGGAGGTTCTCCCTTCCAGGCGAGATGAGGCCTTTTCCGCTGAGGCGTCGAGGCTAATCACACCAAACTCTGGAACTTCCAAAGGGTCCTTCACACCCTTGCTGCAACTCAAGAAGTTCCCCGACATACCCGTCTCCACTCGAGAGGAAGCACGAGAGTCCCGACCACATCCAGAGGAGCCCCGTTTCCACCTCCTAGCTCGAGAGGAGGGATCCTTTCCCTGCGTGCTCGGGAAAGAATTCCCGGCGTTCCCGTCGCATCTCAAGAGGAGCGCTCTCCACAGGAAAGGCGAGAGGAACTCCAGGGTCGTGCCACCATTCCAGAGTCCCCCAGATGTCTCAGTCCATTCCAGGGAAACCTGTTTTCCCTGCACTGCTCGACTTTCAAGCCGAGGATCGACTCACACCACGGTGGCACGTGGGACAGCCCTGTGGAAAAGCCTCGTGGAAACCTCGTGGGAAAGCCTCGAGGGAATGCCACAGATCCCCACGCGAAGGGAAGCGTGACACTGCTGCTCAGCTCGGGAGGAAAGCGCACGTGCATGCCCCCACTCGAGACGAGGACTGACTCCCCTGGGGAGACTCCAGAAGTACCCCAAGATCCATGTCAGCACTGGAGAGGAATCCTCAGGTTCCGGCACCGACTCCACAGTCTTAGGCCCCGCATCGTCGGAGAGGAATCCCGAGAGGCCCCGAGCAACTCACATGGGACTGGCCTTTTCTGAGGCCACCAGAGCGGGTCCCTGAGTCCCCGTCGTAAGTCGAGAGCACCTGCGCAACTCGAGAAAATCCAGGAGGTTCTCCCTCCAGGCGAGATGAGGCCCATTTCCGCTGAGGCGTCTCGAGGCTAATCACACCTAACTCTGGAATTTCCAAAGGGTCCTTCACACCTTGCTGCAACTCAAGAAGTTCCGACATACCCGTCTCCACTCGAGAGGAAGCACGAGAGTTCCACCCACATCCAGAGGAGCCCCGTTTCCCCCTCCTAGCTCAGAGGAGGATCCTTTCCCTGCGTGGTTGGGAAGAATTCCCGCGTTCCCCCGTCGCATCTCAAGAGGAGGCGCTCTCCACAGGAAAGGCGAGAGGAACTCCAGGGTCGTGCCACATTCCCAGAGTCCCCGGATGTCTCAGTCCATTCCAGGGAAACCTGTTTTCCCTGCACTGCCTCGACTTTCAAGCCGAGGATCGACTCACACCACGGTGGCACGTGGACAGCCCTGTGGTAAAGCCTCGAGGAAAGCCAGGATCCCTTGATCCACGAAGGGAAACGCGACACTGCTGCTACAGCTCGGAAGGAAAGCGCACGGATGCCCCCACTCGAGACGTGGCCTAACTCCCTGGGGGGACTCCAGAAATACCCCAAGATCCATGTCAGCACTGGAGAGGAATCCTCAGGTTCC
>NW_017207318.1:0-4475 GCF_001704415.2 Capra hircus | reverse complement strand
CCAGGGAAACCAGTTTTCCCTGCACTGCCTCGACTTTCAAGCCGAGGATCGACTCATACAACGGTGGCACGTGGGACAGCCCTGTGGGAAAGCCTCGTGGGAAAGCCTCATGGGAAAGCCTCGAGGTAAAGCCCCTGATCCCTTGATCCACAAGAAGGGAAGCGTGACACTCCTGCTACAGCTCGGGAGCGCACGTGCATGCCCCCACTCGAGACGAGGACTGACTCCCCTGGGAGACTCCAGAAGTACCCCAAGATCCATGTCAGCACTGGAGAGGAATCCTCAGGTTCCAGCACCGACTCCACACAAGATCTTAGGCCCCGGCATCGAGGGAAGAGGAATCCCGAGAGGCCCCGAGCAACTCCCATGGGGACTGGCCTTTCATGAGGCCACCAGCGCGGGTCCATCAGGTCCCCTTCGTAAGTCGAGAGCACCTGCCGCAACTTGAGAAAATTCAGGAGGTTCTCCCTCCAGGTGAGATGAGGCCCATTTCCGCTGAGGCGTCTCGAGGCTAATCACACCTAAGCTCTGGAACTTCCAAAGGGTCCTTCACACCCTTGCTGCAACTCAAGAAGTTCCCCAACATACCCGTCTCCACTCGAGAGGAAGCACGAGAGTCCCGCCCACATCCAGAGGAGCCCCGTTTCCGCCTCCTAGCTCCAGAGGTGGGATCCTTTCGCTGCGTGGTCGGGAAAGAATTCCCGGCGTTCCCGTCGCATCTCAAGAGGAGGCGCTCTCCACAGGAAAGGCGAGAGTAACTCCAGGGTCATGCTACCATTCCCAGAGTCCCCCAGATGTCTCAGTCCATTCCAGGGAAACCTGTTTTCCCTGCACTGCCTCGACTTTCAAGCCGAGGATCGACTCACATCACGGTGGCACGTGGGACAGCCCTGTGGGAAAGCCTCGTGGGAAAGCCTCGAGGGAAAGCCGCAGATCCCTTGATCCACGCGAAGGGAAGCGTGACACTGCTGCTACAGCTCGGGAGTAATGCGCACGTGCATGCCCCACTCGAGACGAGGACTGACTCCCCTGGGGAGACTCCAGAAGTAGCCCAAGATCCATGTCAGCACTGGAGAGGAATCCTCACGTTCCGGCACCGACTCCAAGCAAGGTCTTAGGCCCGGCATCGACGGGAGAGGAATCCCGAGAGGCCCCCGAGCAACTCGCATGGGGACTGGCCTTTCTTGAGGCCACCAGAGCGGGTCCCTGAGGTCCCTGTCGTAAGTCGAGAGCACCTGCCGCAACTCGAGAAAATGCAGGAGGTTCTACCCTAGAGGCAAGATGAGGCCCATTTCCGCTGAGGCCTCTGGAGGCTAATCACATCTAACATCTGGAACTTCCAAAGGGTCCTTCACACCCTTGCTGCAACTCATGAAGTTCCCCGACATTCCCGTCTCCACTCGAGGAAGCACGAGAGTCCTGCCCACATCCAGAGGAGACCCGTTTCCGCCTCCTAGCTCCAGAGGAGGGATCCTTTCCCTGCGTGGTTGGGAAAGAATTCCCCGCGTTCCCGTCGCATCTCAATAGGAGGCGCTCTCCACAGGAAAGGCGAGAGGAACTCCAGGGTCGTGCCACCATTCCCAGAGTCCCCCAGATATCTCAGTCCATTCCAGGGAAACCTGTTTTCCCTGCACTGCCTCGACTTTCAAGCCGAGGATCCACTCACACCACGGTGGCACGTGGACAGCCCTGTGGGAAAGCCTCGTGGGAAAGCCACAGATCCCTTGATCCACGCGAAGGGAAGCGTGACACTGCTGCTACTGCTCGGGAGGAAAGCGCTCGTGCATGCCCCCAATCGAGACGAGGACTGACTCCCCTGGGGAGACTCCAGAAGTACCCCAAGATCCATGTGGGCACTGGAGAGGAATCCTCAGGTTCCGGAACCGACTCCTCACAAGGTCTTACGCCCCCGGCATTGAGGGGAGAGGAATCCCGAGAGGCCCCCGAGCAACTCGCATGGGGACTGGCCTTTCCTGAGGCCACCAGAGCGGGTCCCTGAGGTCCCCGTCGTAAGTCGAGAGCAGCTGCCGCAACTCGAAAAAATCCAGGAGGTTCTCCCCTCCAGGCGAGATGAGGCCCATTTCCGCTGAGGCGTCTTGAGGCTAAACACATCTAACATCTGGAACTTCCAAGGGGTCCTTCACACCCTTGCTGCAACTCAAGAAGTTCCCCGACATACCCGTCTCCACTCGAGAGGAAGCACGAGAGTCCCGCACATCCAGAGGAGCCCCGTTTCTGCCTCCTAGCTCGAGAGGAGGGATCCTTTCCCTGCGTGGTCGGGAAAGAATTCCCGGTGTTCCCGTCGAATCTCAAGAGGAGGCGCTCTCCACAGGAAAGGCGAGAGGAACTCCAGGGTCGTGCCACCATTCCCAGAATCCCCCAGATATCTCAGTCCATTACAGGGAAACCTGTTTTCCCTGCACTGCGTCGATTTCAAGCCGAGGATCGACTCACACAACGGTGGCACGTGGGACAGCCCTGTGGGAAAGCCTCATGGGAAAGCCTCCTGGGATAGCCTCGAGGGAAAGCCACATATCCCTTGATGCACGCGAAGGGAAGCGTGACACTGCTGCTACAGCTCTTGAGGAAAGCGCACTTGCATGCCCCCACTCGAGACGAGGACTGACTCCCCTGGGGAGACTCCAGAAGTACCCCAAGATCCATGTCAGCACTGGAGAGGAATCCTCAGGTTCCGGCACCGACTCCACACGGGTCTTAGGCCCCGGCATCGACGGGAGAGGAATCCCGAGAGGCCCCGAGCAACTCGCATGGGACTGGCCTTTCCTGAGGCCACCAGAGCCTGTCCCTGAGGTTCCCGTCGTAAGTCGAGAGCACCTGCCGCAACTCGAAAAAATCCAGGAGGTTCTCCCCTCCAGGCGAGATGAGGCCCATTTCCGCTGAGGCGTCTTGAGGCTAATCACATCTAACCTCTGGAACTTCCAAAGGGTCCTTCATACCCTTGCTGCAACTCAAGAAGTTCCCTGACATACCCGTCTCCACTCGAGAGGAAGCACGAGAGTCCCGCCCACATCCAGAGGAGCCCCGTTTCCGCCTCCTAGCTCGAGAGGAGGGATCCTTTCCCTGCGTGTTCGGGAAAGAATTCCCGGTTCCCGTCGCAAGTCAAGAGGAGGCGCTCTCCACAGGAAAGGCGAGAGGAACTCCAGGGTCGTGCCACCATTCCAGAGTCCCCCAGATGTCTCAGTCCATTCCAGGGAAACCTGTTTTCCCTGCACTGCCTCGACTTTCAAGCCGAGGATCGACTCACACCACGGTGGCACGTGGGACAGTCCTGTGGGAAAGCCTCAAGGGAAAGCCCTGATGCCTTGATCCACGCGAAGGGAAGCGTGACACTGCTGCTACAGCTCGGGAGGAAAGAGCACCTGCATGCCCCCACTCGAGACGAGGACTGACTCCCCTGGGGAGACTCCAGAAGTACCCCAAGATCCATGTCAGCACTGGAGAGGAATCCTCAGGTTCGGCACCGACTCCACTCAAGGTCTTAGGCCCCGGCATCGAGGGGAGAGGAATCCCGAGAGGCCCCCGAGCAACTCGCATGGGGACTGGCCTTCCTGAGGCAACCAGAGCGGGTCCCTGAGGTCCCCGTCGTAAGTCGAAAGCACCTGCCGCAACTCGAGAAAATCCAGGAGGTTCTCCCCTCCAGGCGAGATGAGGCCCATTTCCGCTGAGGCGTCTCGAGGCTAATCACATCTAACTCTGGAACTTCCAAAGGGTCCTTCACACCCTTGCTGCAACTCAAGAAGTTCCCCGACATACCCGTCTCCACTCGAGAGGAAGCACGAGAGTCCCGCCACATCCAGAGGAGCCCCGTTTCCGCCTCCTAGCTCGAGAGGAGGGATCCTTTCCCTGCGTGGTCGGGAAAGAATTCCCGCGTTCCCGTCGCATCTCAAGAGGAGGCGCTCTCCACAGGAAAGGCGAGAGGAACTCCAGGGTCGTGCCACCATTCCCAGAGTCCCCAGATGTCTCAGTCCATTCCAGGGAAACCTGTTTTCCCTGCACTGCCTCGACTTTCAAGCCGAGGATCGACTCACACCACGGTGGCACGTGGGACAGCCCTGTGGGAAAGCCTCGTGGGAAAGCTCGGGGGAAAGCCTCGAGGGAAAGCCGCAGATCCCTTGTTCGACTCGAAGGGAAGCTTGACACTGCTGCTACAGCTCGGGAGGAAAGCGCACGTGCATGCCCACTCGAGACGAGGACTGACTCCCCTGGGGAGACTCCAGAAGTACCCCCAAGATCCATGTCAGCACTGGAGAGGAATCCTCAGGTTCCGGCACCGACTCCACACAAGGTCTTAGGCCCCGGCATCGACGGGAGAGGAATCCCGAGAGGCCCCCCCGAGCAACGCATGGGGACTGGCCTTTCCTGAGGCCACCAGAGCGGGTCCCTGAGGTCCCGTCGTAAGTCGAGAGCACCTGCCGCAACTCGAGAAAATCCAGGAGGTTCTCCCCTCCAGGCGA
>NW_017207317.1:0-4476 GCF_001704415.2 Capra hircus | reverse complement strand
CTCTAGTTAAGAGAACAAAGTTTTTCTAGAATGCAAATTTGATAACAGACTATGAGTTTCTTTACCTTTCATTGATTTATAATTGTTTTCATCATCTGTTTTTTTACTTCGGTAAAGTAAATAAGCCTTATTTAAGATTTTGGTACATGTAGGATGGACTAAGCTTTCCCCACTCTTGCAAGTTCCCTTAACCCTTCAGATTCTTCTCGTGGGACCAAGATCTCACTTTCCTCCAGAGGGACAATCCAAGCTTTTTATTAGTTGATCTGCCCCTGACATCAGAGTCCATTTGAGCACGAGTTGGCCTATAATTTAGGCATGAAACTATGACTACATAAAGAAAAGGTGACTTTATGATTCAGGGATGGCCATGATATGCCTTGCACTTCAGAGAAAATGGGTTAAAATGATTTTTTTTTCTTCAAAACTGCACAGCCAGTTCTTTCAGCATATGCAATTGAAAACATCTAGTCATTAGGTCAGTTTTCATTCCAATCCCAAAGAAAGGCAATGACAAAGAATATTCAAGCTGCTGCACAATTGCACTCATCTCACACACTAGTAAAGTAATGCTCAAAATTCTCCAAGTTCACATGAACTGTGAACTTCCAAATGTTCAAGAGGGATTTAAAACATGCAGAGAAACCAGAGATCAAACTGCCAACATCCACTGGATCATTGAAAAAGCAAGAGAGTTCCAGAAAAAAAAAACATCTATTTCTGCTTTATTGACTATGCCAAAGCCTTTGACTGTGTGGATCACAATAAACTGGGAAAAATTCTGAAAGAGATGGGAATACCAGACCACCTGACCTGTCTCTTGAGAAACCTGTATGCAGGTCAGGAAGAAACAGTTCGAACTGGACATGGAACAACAGACTGGTTCTAAATAGGAAAAGGAATATGTCAAGGCAGTGTATTGTCACCTGCTTATTTAACTTATATGCAGAGTACATCATGAGAAACACTGGGCTGGAGGAAGCACACGCTGGAATCCAGATTGCTGGGAGAAATATCAAGAATCTCAGATATGCAGATGACACCACCTTATGGCAGAAAGTGAAGAAGAACTAAAGAGTCTCCTGATGAAAGTGAAAGAGGAGAGTGAAAAAGTTAGCTTAAAGCTCAGCATTCAGAAAACTAAAATCATTGCATCCAGTCTCATCACTTCATGGCAAATAGATGGGAAAAACATTGGAAACAGCAGCAGACTATTTTGGGGGGCTTGGAAATCACTGCAGGTGATGGCTGCCTCCATGAACTTAAAACATTTTTATGACTTGGAAGAAAAGTGATGACCAAACTAGACAGCATATTAAAAAGCCGAGACGTTGCTTTGCCAACAAAGATCCATCCAGTCAAGGCTATGGTTTTTCCATATGTCATGGATGGATATGAAAGATGTACTATAAAGAAAGTGACAGCTGAAAATTGGATGCTTTTGAACTGTGGTGTTGGAGAAGATGCTTGTAGGTCGCTTAGACTACAAGGAGACGCAACCACTCCATCCTAAAGGAAATCAGGTCTGAATATACATTGGAAGGACTAATACTGAACCTGAAACTCCAATACTTTGGCCACTTGATGTGAAGAGCTGACTCACTTGGAAGTTGCTTTGATTTGCCCTGTGAGTGTGGGAGCCCTCCCTGGGCAAAGGGCCTCAGGGGTCATTGCCACTGAATCACGACCTCCAAGCAAGCGCATTCCAGCTGTGTGACATTCAGGAAGCAGGAGACTGGGAAAACTATCTTCCTTAGAGGAAGGAAAGTCATCCACAGAGAGTGTGTTTTCAGGCCTCTCTTTGCAGCAAGTGTTTTGCTTCTCAGACATCAGAGCTGCAGCTTGCTCTGAGGGCCTCATTGCAGAGTCAGGGCTGTGTGTCTCACTGCACTTTCCAAGCATTGCAGACACATTCCCTAGGTTGGAGCAGTGCTTCCCATGAGAAAGAAGCCTCGGGAGTGTGTCTGAGCGGGCTGAGTGCCATGCTAGGGTCACCTAGTCGAGGGCACTTGCACATCCAATGGGCCCAGGCGAGTAGCTATGGACCGGCCCTTCGTTGAGACATCCAAAGCAGGGAACAAAGCTAGCTCTGTCAGAAGGAGGAAAACAGCAATGGGATGGACTTTTCAAGCAGTTGCTAAGTCACACCACGTTAGGGCTCCGCGGAAAGAATGCGAATTTTGGCCTCTAGGCCCAGTATCCAGATGTGTGCACAGGATATTTTCCCCACAGGATCAAGAATGTTCCAGACAGACCTAAGCTCACTAGCTCTCTCCTGCAGAGGAAATGAAATATTGTTGCTGAACCACGAAAAGATGCTGGGATTCTTGGCTTATGGAGGAGAAGAATTCAATCCAGGCCCAAGACGAGGCTTGATTGCTCAGAGCTTTTGTGCAATAGAGTTTATTAAAGGATAAAGGAGATAGAGAAAGCTTCTGACAGAGACATCACAGGGGCAGAAAGCGTACCCCCTTGCTAGTGTTAGTAATGGAGTTATATACTCTCCAATAAGTTATGACAACGAACAAAAGAATGTCTGGAGGTTGTAAAGACTCACTAGACCTACTCCCATAATTGACATTTTAAGATAACAGGATTAGCCAGAAGGTTTTTCCAGAGACGTCCTCAAAAGGATGCATGATTGTTATATAATCCTAAGGAATGTAGAGGGAAAACAGTTTGTCCTTCCTTCCTCTTGAGAATTCTAGACCCTCTCTCCTTGGGGACCCTTGAACTTCTTATAAACCTGCCTTGGCAATGACTCTCTCAGAAACATGATTGAACAGCCCGTTTGGAGCTTCCTTTGACTTTCCCTGGGAGGGAGGGAGCCCTCCCTGAGCACAGGGCCTCAGGGGCCATGGCCAATGAAAATAATCTCCCAGCAAGTGCTTTTCAGCCCTGTGTGACTCTCAGCCCACAGGAGGCTGAGAAAACTCTCTTCCTTGGAGGAAGGAAAGGCAGCCCAAGAGTGTGTTTTCAGGCCTGTATCTTGCAGCAAGTGTTTGGCTTGTTAGACAGAAGACCTGCAGGCCTGTTCCAACAGACTCAATGCCAGAATCAGGGCCTTGTGTCTCCCTGCAGTTTCCTGGCCTTGCAAACACATTCCTAGGTGAGAGCAGTCCTGCCCATGGGGAAGCAGGCTGCGGGAGTGTGTCTGAGGGGCCAGGTGTCATGCTGGGGTCACCTGGTCGAGGGCACCTTGCACCTCCAATGGACCCCAGGCAAGGAGTTGCAGGCCACCACCTTGCTTCTGAAAATCCCCAAATGGGGAGCAAAGCTCGCTCTTGTCAGAGGGAAGAAAACAGCAAACAGGATGGATTTTCAAGCAGTTGCTAGGCTGTACTGCGTTAGGGCTCCAAGGAAGGAAAATGCGAATTTTAGCCCCTACGAACTGGTATCCAGGTGGGCTCCCCAGGATGATTTCCCCGCAGGATCCAAGAACGTTCCAGACAGACCTGGGCTCACTAGCTTCCCTCCTGCAGAGGAAACATGAGAGAACAGCTGTTTGGAGGTTGCTTTGACTTCCCCTGGGAGGGTAGGATCCCTCCCTGGGTGCAGGGCCTCAGGGGCCATTGCGCTGAGAAATGCCCTCGAAGCCAGACCTTTCCAGCCTTGTATGACTCAGCACGGAGGAGACTGGAAAAGCTCTCTTCTTGGGGAAGGAAAGGCAGCCCCAGAGAGTGTGTTTTCACACCTGTATCTTGCAGCAAGTGTTGGCGTCTCAGACGTCAGACCTCCAGGCCTGCTCCAACGGCCTCAGTTCCAGAGTCAGGGCCGTGTGTCTCCTGCATTTTTGAGCCTTGGGAACACATTCCTAGGTCAGAACAGTCCTGCCCATGGGGAAGGAGGCTGCGGGAGTGTGTCTGAGGGGTCGGGTGCCATGCTGGGTCAATAGACCCGGTACCTCCAATAGACCCAGGACAACAGCGGTGGGCTCCCCCTGGCTTCCGAAATGCCAAAGCGAGAAGCAAAGCTAGCTGTATCAGAAGGAAGAAAAGAGCAATCGGATGGATGTTCAGGCTGTTGTTGGGCCGCACCACTTCAGGGTCCCCCCGAGAGGAACAGGCGCCCTGTGGCCCTAGGTCCGATATGCAGGTTAACACACAGGGTGTGTCCCATAGGAGCCAAGAATTTTCCTGACAGACCTAGGCTCACTAGAGCTCTCCTACAGGGCAAAAGGGGTAGAACAGACTGTGGATGTGACTCTGCCTTTCCCAGCGAGCATGGGGCCCTCCTACGGCCCGGGCTCCAGGGAAAATTGTCCCTGAAAAATGACCTCCAAGAAGCGCTTTTCCAGCAGGCTGGGATGCAGAGTTCACAGGATGCGGGAAAGTGATCGTCCTTCAGGGAAGAAGAGGCAGCCACCCAGTGTGTGTTTGCAAGCCTGTATTTGGAAGAAACTGGTTAGCTCCTTCAAGGGGAGACCTCCAGGTCTGCTCAGAGGACCGAAATTCCAGAGGCAGCACCATGCATCTC
>NW_017207316.1:0-4476 GCF_001704415.2 Capra hircus | reverse complement strand
GAAAGCGCACGTGCATGCCCCCACTCGAGACGAGGACTGACTCACCTGGGGAGACTCCAGAAGTACCCAAGTTCCATGTCTGCACTGGAGAGGAATCCTCAGTTTCCGGCAACGACTCCATACAAGGTCTTTTAGGCCCCGGCATCGACGGAGAGGAATCCCCAGAGGCACCCGAGCAACTCGCATGGGGACTGGCCTTTCCTGAGGCCACCAGAGCGGGTCCCTGAGGTCCCCGTCGTAAGCGAGAGCACCTGCCGCAACTCGAGAAAATCCAGGAGGTTCTCCCTCCAGGCGAGATGAGGCCCATTTCCGCTGAGGCGTCTCGAGGCTATTCACACCTAAACTCTGGAATTTCCAAAGGGTCCTTCACCCTTGCTGCAACTCAAGAAGTTCCCCGACATACCCGTCTCCACTCGAGGGAAGCACGAGAGTTCCACCCACATCCAGAGGAGCCCGTTTCCCCTCCGAGCTCAAGAGGAGGGATTCTTTCCCTGCGTGGTTGGGAAAGAATTCCCGCGTTCCCGTCGCATCTCAAGAGGAGGCGCTCTCCACAGGAAAGGCGAGAGGAACTCTAGGGTCGTGCCACATTCCCAGAGTCTCCCGGATGTCTCCGTCCATTCCAGGGAAACCTGTTTTCCCTGCACTGCCTCGACTTTCAAGCGAGGATCGACTCACACCACGGTGGCACGTGGGACAGCCCTGTGGTAAAGCCTCGAGGAAAGCCACAGATCCCTTGATCCACGCGAAGGAAACGCGACACTGCTGCTACAGTTCGGAAGGAAAGCGCACGTGCATGCCCCCACTCGAGACGTGGCCTAACTCCCTTGGGGGGACTCCAGAAATACCCCCAAGATCCATGTCAGCACTGGAGAGGAATCCTCAGGTTCCCTCACTGACTCACACAAGGTCTTAGGCCCCAGCATCGACGGGAGAGGGATCCCGAGAGGCCCCGAACAACTCGCATGGGGACTGGCCTTTCCTGAGGCCCCAGAGCGGATCCCTGAGGTCCCCGTCGTAAGACGAGAGCTCCTGCCGCAACTCGAAAAAATCCAGGAGGTTCTCCCTGCAGGCGAGATGAGGCCCATTTCCGCTGAGGCGTCTCGAGGCTAATCAACCTGGACTCTGGAACTTCCAAAGGGTCCTTCACACCCTTGCTGCAACTCAAGAAGTTGCCCGACGTACCCGTCTTTCACTCGAGAGGGAGCACGAGAGTCCCGCCCACATCCAGAGGAGCCCTGTTTCCGTCTCCAAGCTCGAGAGGAGGGATCCTTTCCCTGCGTGGTCGGGAAAGAATTCCCGGCGTTCCCGTCGCATCTCAAGAGGAGGCGCTCTCCACAGGAAAGGCGAGAGGAACTCCAGGGTCGTGCCACCATTCCCAGGGTCCCCCAAATGTCTCAGTCCATTCCAGGGAAACTTGTTTTCCCTGCAGTGCCTCGACTTTCAAGCCGAGGATCGACTCACAACACGGTGTCTCGTGGACAGCCCTGTGGGAAAGCCTCTTGGGAAAGCTCTTGGGAAAGCCTCGTGGAAGCCTCGAGGAAAAGCCACAGATCCCTTGATCCATACGAAGGGAAGCGCGACACTGCTGCTACAGCTCAGGAGGAAAGCGCACGTGCATGCCCCAGTCGAGACGAGGACTGACTCCCCTGGGGAGACTCCAGAAGTACCCCAAGATCCATGTCTGCACTGCAGAGGAATCCTCAGGTTCCGGCACTGACTCCACACAAGGTCTTAGGCCCCAGCATCGACGGGAGAGGAATCCCGAGAGGCCCCCATGCAACTAGCATGGGAACTGGCCTTTCCTGAGGCCACCAGAGAGGGTCCCTGTCGTCCCCATCGTAAGACGAGAGCACCCGCCGCAACTCGAGAAAATCCAGGAGGTTCTCCCCTCCAGGCGAGATGAGGCCCATTTCCGCTGAGGCGTCTCGAGGCTATTCACACCTAACCTCTGGAACTTCCAAAGGGTCCTTCACACCCTTGCTGCAACTCAAGAAGTTCCCCGACATAACCGTCTCCACTCGAGAGGAAGCTCGAGAATCCCGCCCACATCCAGAGGAGCCCCGTTACCGCCTCCTAGCTCGAGAGGAGGGATCCTTTCACTGCGTGCTCGGGAAAGAATTGCCGGCTTTTCCGTCGCATCTCAAGAGGAGGCGCTCTGCAAGGAAAGGCGAGAGGAACTCCAGGGTCGTGCCACCATTTCCAGAGTCCCCCAGATGTCTCAGTCCATTCCAGGGAATACTTTTGTCCCTGCACTGCCTCGACTTTCAAACCGAGGATCGACTGACACCACGGTGTCACGTGGGACATCACTGTGGGAAGCCTTGTGGGAAAACCTGGTGGGAAAGCGGCGTGGGAAAGCCTCGTGGAAAGCCTCGAGGGAAAGCCACAGATCCCTTGATCCTCGCGAAGGAAGCTCAACACTGCTGCTACAGCTCGGAGGAAAGCGCACGTGCATGCCCCACTCGAGACGAGGACTGACTCTCCTGGGGAGACTCCAGAAGTGCCCCAAGATACATGTCAGCAATGGAGAGGAATCCTCAGGTTTTGGCACAGACTCCACACAAGATCTTAGGTCCCGGCATCGACGGGAGAGGAATCCCGAGAGGCCCATGAGCAACTCGCATGGGGACTGGCCTTCGTGAGGCCACAATAGCGGGTCCCTGATGTCCCCGTCGTAAGTCGAGAGCACCTGCTGTAACTCGAGAAAATCCAGGAGGTTCTCCTCTCCTGGCAAGATGAGGCCCATTTCCGATGAGGGATCTCGAGGCTAATCACACCTAAACTCTGGAACTTCCAAAGGGTCCTTCACACCCTTGCTGCAACTCAAGAAGTTCCCCAACATGCCCGTCTCCACTCGACAGGAAGCACGAGAGTCCCGCCCACATCCAGAGGAGACCCGTTTCCGCCTCCTAGCTATAGAGGAGGGATACTTTCCCTGCGTGGTCGGGAAAGAATTCCTGGCGTTCCCGTCGCATCTCAAGAGGAGGCGCTCCCCACAGGAAAGGCGAGAGGAACTCCAGGGTCGTGCCACCATTCCAGAGTCCCCCAGATGTCTCAGTCCATTCCAGGGAAACCTGTTTTCCCTGCACTGCCTCGACTTTCAAGCCAAGGATCGACTCACACCACGGTGGCACGTGGGACAGCCCTGTGGGAAAGCCTTATGGGAAAGCCTCGTGAGGAAGCCTCGAGGAAAGCCACTGATCCCTTGATCCACGCGACGGGAGCATGACACCGCTGCTACACCTCGGGAGGAAAGCGCAGGTTCATGCCCCCACTCGGAACGAGGACTGACTCCCCTGGGGAGACTCCAGAAGTACCCCAAGATCCATGTCAGCACTGGAGAGGAAACCTCAGGTTCTGGCACTGACTCCACACAAGGACTTAGGCCCGGCATCGACGGAGAGGAATCCCGAGAGGCCCCGAGCAACTCCAATGGTGACTGGCCTTTCCTGAGGCCCCAGAGCGGGTCCCTGAGATCCCCATCGTAAGTCGAGAGCACCTGCCCTAACTCGAGAAAATCCAGGAGGTTCTCCCCTCCAGGCGAGATGAGGCCCATTTCTACTGAGGCGTCTCCAGGCTAATCACACCTAACCTCTGTAACTTACAAAGGGTCCTTCACATCCTTGCTGCAACTCAAGAAGTTCCCCGACATACCGACTCCTCTCGAGAGGAAGCACGAGAGTCCCGCCCACATCAAGAGGAGCCCCGTTTCCGCCTGATAGCTCGAGAGCAGGGATACCTTCCCTGCGTGGTCGGGAAAGAGTTCCCGGCGTTCCGTCGCATCTCAAGAGGAGGTGCTCTCCACAGGAAAGGCGAGATGAACTCAGGGTCGTGCCACCATTCCCAGAGTCCCCCAGATGTCTCAGTCCATTCCAGGGAAAGCTATTTTCCCTGCAATGAATCGACTTTCAAGCCTAGGATCGACTGACACCACAGTGACACGAGGGACAGACCTGTGGGCAAGCCTCGTGGGAAAGCCTCGAGGAAAGCCAGAGATCCCTTGATTCACGGGAAGGGAAGCGAGACACTGCTGCTACAGCTCGGGAGGAAAGCACACGTGCATGCCCCCACTCGAGACGAGGACTGACTCCCCTGGGGAGACTTCAGAATTCCCAAGATCCATGTCAGCACTGCAGAGGAACCTCTGGTTCCGGCACCGACTCCACACAAGGTCTTAGACCCGGCATCGACGGGGAGAGGAATCCGAGAGGCCCGAGCAACTCGCATGGGGACTGGCCTTTCCTGAGGCACCAGAGGGTCCCTGAGGTCCCTGTCGTAAGTCGAGAGCACCTGCCGCAACTCGAGAAAATCCAGGAGGTTCTCCCCTCCTGGCGAGATAAGGCCCATTTCCGCTGAGGCGTCTAGAGGCTAATCACGTCTAACCTCTGGAACTTCCAAAGGGCCCTTCACACCCTTGGCAACTCAAGAAGTTCCCGACATACCGTCTCCACTCAAGAAGAAGCAGAGAGTCCGCCA
>NW_017207315.1:0-18208 GCF_001704415.2 Capra hircus | reverse complement strand
GGGAAAGTATCGTCCTTCAGGAAGAAGAGGCAGCCACCCAGTGTGTGTTTGCAAGTGCCGGAAGCCAATGTGAGGAATCCCGCCCGTGACAAGGTCATGAGGAAGGAAGCTGACATACGCAAGGCGTGCTCAGACTTCAGGGACCCCTCTGGAAATTCCTAAGCATGTACCCCAACAAAAATCTGCCGGCTTTTGTGCTCTGCTTTTCCACTCTTCTGACATTTTCTGGAAAAAGTCAATTCAGGGCTTTAGTCTTCTGCATTTGAAAGAGTGTTTCAATCCAAAAACCCCTCCGATGGCTTTCTAGCCTGCCTGCAGGACTCTGCGAGTGTGATTGTTTGAGGCCTCCTGACCGCAGGAGGCACAGGAAGCTTAAAAACATCCTAGGAATGTAGGGGCTTCCGAAGAGTCAAAATCTTTAGAATAGGACTGATTAAAAAGTTTCATTTGTTGAGTCAATGCTTGCTGCCAAATTTTCATATCCTTTATTTTTAGATATAGTTGGTATATAGAAAAACAAGTAGTAGACCTGGTATTAGCAACATTAGATCTTCGAGTTAAGTACCTTCTTTGTTATATCCCACTGCACCTTTGTTCTATAGAGATGTAACTTTAATGCTTTAAGGAGATGCAAATTAAAGAAAAAACACTTCAGGGGAAACAAAATCAACATTCATTAAGGAAGAGAGATAAAAAGTGTTAACAAGCTTCTTGGCCAGAAGATAATGTAAATCACCTGAGACCTTTTGTATACAAAATGATGTATAGAAAGAGTCTGGGCTGCGAACGCTACATAATTCTGTGTTACCCATTGATCTCCATGTTTTATCAAAAGTATAAAAGGCCTTCTGAACAATAAAGGAAGTTTCTCGGACCAGTTTCTCGAACTAGTCTCTCGGCCTGGTTTCTTGGGACTCTGGCTCCCCCATGTCTCTCTCTCTCCTCTTCTCTCCCCTTTCCTCTCTCTGCTCTTTACTTTAACTTCAGGCTGAATCTCCATCTGGGGCGCGGAGGCTCGCCAGGTCTACTTACTTGCCCCGGCTGTTAAGACCCGCACGAAAGGGAGCTTAAGGCGAGGCACCTTAGATATTCAAGCGGGCGCCGGTGGCCCAACGTAGATGGTGCAAATTCCTTGTCTGGAATTTTATTGGCCTTCCGCGTAAACCAAGCTATTCAGCCCTCTTCCTCCACTTAACCTTCTTACTACACTATAGTTTCTTAATCTAATCTTACATTAATAAACAAACAAGTCTTTCCACGCCAACGCCGTCCACCCTTCGAGTTCCCTGGATCCACCGGGGCTGGACCCCGGCAAGTGGCGCCCGGAACAGGCTATTCGAAGGTAGGTTCCTCGGAGCAAAAGCTCCCCCCGGAGCACTCTCTGCTGCTCCCCCCGGAGCACTCTCCGTTGCTCCCCCCGGAGCACTCTCTGTTGCTCCCCCGGAGTGACTTAATCACTCCCCCCGGAGTACTTTCGGGTACTCCCCCAGTGTTGAGTGTTCGGGACGGCTAGGACCCCACTCAGGGTGCCGCGGACCCCCCTGTAGGATAGACAGGGTGAGGAAGAGTGGGAAGTGTTCAAGGGTTTAAGAGAAACCTGGTGCTCTAGAGGTTGAAAAGAAACCTGCTATCCTAGGGTTAAAAACAAAACCCCCCTCGCCAAAGGTAAAACCTTTTGTTGAGGTAGACTTTTCTATAAGACTTAATTTTCTGACATGGGTAACAGTGAATCAAAAGAAAGACAGCTTTTTATAGGAGTAATCTTGCAGTTACTAACTAAACGAGGAATTAAAGTTAAAAAATCCAATATTCATTCATTTTTTTCCTTTGTACAAGAACAGTGTCCCTGGTTTCCAGAAGAAGGCACTGTTAACTTAGACACCTGGGAGAGAGTAGGAAAACAACTAAAAACTACCATGCTGAACATGGCTCAGAAAAGGTGCCTACTGACGCCTTTTCCTTATGGAATATAATTAGGGACGCTCTAGACCCTGCCCCTGAATCTGAAAAGGTACACCTTAAAGAGGAAAGTGCAGATAAAAAGGTATCTATCGAAGAGGAGAGTGATGAAAAGGAGGCTACACCTAGCTATCGGCAGTTGAATCAAATGATAGCTGCAATGACTGCCCAAGAAAAGGTAATAGATAGAGATGACAAAAAAGAGCAGGTTTCAGATGAGGAAGATCTGGAAAAGGAAGTAAGTCAAGATCATTCTGATGAGGATTGGTCTTTATTAAATAAAGATGCTCCAAGGAGTTTAAGAGAAACTTCTCCAATTAGATTATCTGCTCCAAAGAGCTTAATAAAAACTTCCCCAACCAGACCACCTGCTTCCAGAAATTCAAGAGAAATTTCCTTAATTAAGCTTCTGCTTCCAGAGGCTCAAGACAAATGTCCCCCATCAGGATATATGCACCTGAGAGCTTAAGGCAGACATCCCCAGGATAAAACATCCGTAAGACCTAAACACAAAACGGATAAAAAATTCCCAAAGTACGAAGAAAGTGACATAGGACACCCCTTGCCGCCCCCTCCCTATAAGGGTGAAGGGCCTCCACTAGAAGCTCCCCGAAGAAGGGTTTTCTCTAGCCCAGATGATGAACTTGATCCCCACCTTGAGGCTTGTTTCCCCATAATATTTGGTGGCAGCGGTGGCAGAACAGCCCCCCCACTGGGAACCCATTCCAATGAAAATGATTAAAGAACTCAAACAGGCTTGTGCTTTGTATGGGCCTAAAGCCCCGTATACTGTATCATTGGTGGAGGCTTTAGCGGGCAGATGGATGACACCCCATGACTGGAAGACAGTCGCTAAAGCTTGTCTGTCTGGAGGTCAATATGTACTTTGGAGAACTGAATATGAAGATCTTGCCCAAAAACAGGCTGATGCTAACCAAAAATATGGCCCAAGATATATTATAAAAAGTATGTTGGCAGGGACTAATGATTTCGGAACACCTTAGAGATCAAATGGGATTAGACAAAACTACTTTAGATCAAGTAACCGCCTGCGCCCTTGGGGGCTTGGCGTTTGTTGCCTGAAGGGAAAGAATCTACCTCGTCCTTCTCAAATGTTAAACAAAAAACCAGAAGAGCCATATGAAGACTTTATATCAAGACTTGCAGAGGCAGTCAACAGAGTAATTTCCAATACTGAGGCAGCTAGTATATTGATAAAACAACTGGCATTTGAAAATGCTAATTCTACCTGCCAGGCCATTTTACGTCCTATTAAAAAAACTGGGGAAATAATAGATTATATCAGGCAATGTGCAGATGTAGGACCAGCAATGATGCAGGGCGTTGCCATAGCTGCAGCCATAAAGGGAAATTCTTACCAGCAGGCAGTACAGTCCTTTTTTACAAATAAAAATAACCCGTCAAAGAGTCATTCAGTAGTCCAGGCCAGAATATTGGTTTATCCAAGGCCTGCTTCTCTTGCGGACGGGAAGGGCACTTTATGCGAGCTTGTCCCCAAAAAGCAACCGTGTTCTTCTCTGCCGAATTCTGTGCATACTAATCTCCCTAGATCTCTCTGCCCTCCGTTGTCAAAAAGGATATCATTGGGCAAAAGAATGTAGGTCACAATTCCATAGAAATGGAGCCTTTTTGGGCCCCGACCAGCAGTCGGGAAACGGATTGAGGGGCCAGCCTCAGGCCCCGACAACAATTGGGGCAGCCTCACTGAACCCATTCATTCCCTTCGTCCCGTCGCAGAACTCATCAGAGCAACCCCAGGCAGCCGCAGGACTGGACCTCAGTTCCACCACCTCAGCAATATTAACACCAGATAGCCCCACTGTGAAAATCCCTACAGGAGTTAAAGGCCCATTACCAACAGGTTTACTAGGAATTATACTAGGCAGAAGTTCCTTAGCTATGCAAGGTCTCACAATCATCCCTGGAGTAATTGACTCAGATTATACAGGAGAAATCCAGATAATGATTTCACCCCCAATTAAAACTTTCCAAATACATCAGGGACAAAGAATAGCCCAACTTTTGCTTTTGCCTTACCACACTGCAATTGGGCACACAGCTACTCAGAATAAAAGGCAGGATAAAGGATTTGGGTCTAGTGATATGGTTTTTTGGATAACAGAAATTACTCAGAAACGTCCTATGAAAACTATTCTGATTAATGGCAAGTCTATTGTGGGGTTATTAGACACAGGAGCAGACGTTTCTTGCATTTCAGGAAAAGACTGGCCCAGACTCCTGGCCCACACATACTACTGAAAATAACTTGGTGGGGATAGGAAGAGCCCCCACAGTAGCCAAAAGTGCAAAAATTTTAGATTGGCAATTTGAGGATACCGTGGAACTTTCCAACCGTATGTAGTCCCTTCACTCCCCTTTACCCTGTGGGGGAGGGACGTGCTGTCTCAAATGGGAGTGTTACTTTTTAGCCCTGATGATAAAGTGACCTCTCAGATGTTGCAGATGGGCTATGATCCATCAAAAGGATTGGGTAAACAACAGACAGGGATAATTGAGCCAATTTGCCCAACTCCTCGCAAGTTACGTGCTGGATTGGGATATCCAAATTTATAATGGAGGCCATTGTTTTTGCTGCCGACCCCATTACATGGAAATCTCAAGATCCGGTGTGGGTAGAACAATGGCCTCTGCATAAGGAAAGATTACTGGCAGCTAAAGCATTAATCTTTGAACAATTAGAATTGGGACATATTTGAGCCCTCCAATAGCCCCTGGAACACTCCTATTTTTGTCATTAAGAAAAATCTGGTAAATGGCGACTTTTACAGGATTTGAGAGCTATTAATGCCACCATGGAGGACATGGGGGCCTTACAGCCTGGGCTCCCTTCCCCAGTAGCCGTTCCAGAGGGATATAATATAATTGTTATTGATTTACAAGATTGTTTTTTCACTATTCCCTTAAATCCTGAGGATAAAAAGCGATTTGCCTTTAGTCTGCCATCAGAAAAATCTTAAGCAGCCTTACTTACGGTTTCAGTGGAAGGTTTTGCCTCAGGGAATGAAAAATAGCCCTACCTTATGCCAAAAATTTGTTAATGCCGCTCTAGAAGATATTAGGGTTAAATATGAACACGTATATATGATTCACTATATGGATGATATTTTAATAGCTCATCCTGATAGAGTTCACCTGCAAACTGTCCTCCAGGACCTGACCCAGGCATTGACAGACAGAGGCCTAAAAATTGCCCCAGAAAAAATTCAAATCAATCCGCCCATAACTTACTTAGGGAGAGTCATAAAATTCGGAAACGGTGACTCATACCCGTTGCAATTGAGAAAAGACCATCTTATTACTTTAAATGATTATCAAAAACTTTTAGGTGATATTAATTGGATTAGGCCATATTTAAAATTAACCACTGCCGAATTAAAACCTCTTTTTAACATTTTACGCGGGGATCCTGATCCAACCTCTAAAAGACAATTAACAGCTGAGGCTCAAGAAGCCCTAGGCAAAGTAGAAGCAGCCTTATCGAATAGCTATGTAAAAAGAATTGATTTGACGATGACTTGGCAGTTCCTTTGCCTAGCTACTCCAGTGGCACCTATGGGAGTTCTGTGGCAAGGCGGCCCTTTAGAATGGATCCATCTTCCCACCCAAGCTAAAAAAGTCGTGGCTTCTTATCCTGGTTTAATTGCCACATTAATACTAAAAGGAAGGAAGCGGAGCATTGAATTATTTGGTAAGGAGCCATCAGAGATTGTAATTCCATATAATAAGGAGCAGCTTGATGCTCTTCTAATGTTTGATGAAGACTGGCAGATTGCTATAGGGAATTACTGTGGTCAAATTTTGCATCATTTACCCTCACATGTTTTGCTAAATTTTATGTCTAACCATCCAGTTATTTTTCCTGTCCGGTGTAAACAGTTCCCTATTTCAGATGCTCAGGTAGTCTTTACTGATGGATCGGCTAATGGTAGAGCCTCTATAGTCACAAGAGATCATCAGAAACTTTTGGAAACACAAGAAACTTCAGCTCAAAGAGCTGAAATCACAGCCTGTTATTGAGGCCTTTGTTATGTTTGCAGAGAAAGAATTTAACCTTTATTCTGATTCTCAGTATGTGGTCAGGCTGTTTCCACACATTGAGACTGCAGTTTTGCCTGAAAAACAAAACCGCTATCTACCATTTGTTAACTAGACTGCAGCAGCAAATTTGGAAAAGAAATCGGGCGTTCTTTATCGGCCACATTCGAGCTCATTCCGGCCTGCCTGGCCCTTTAAATGCTCTCAATGAATTGGCAGATTCGTTAACCAGGATTTCAGTGGCTTCTGTTTTTGAAGAAGCTCGAGCTTCTCACTCACTTCATCATCAGAATGCCACTGCCTTACGATACCAGTTTCAAATTCCTCGAGAATCTGCCCGAGAGATTGTTCGTTCTTGTTCACATTGTCCTACTACCGTGAATGCTTTGCCTCTGGGAGTTAACCCTCGCGGTCTCAAACCTAATGCACTCTGGCAAATGGATGTAACCCATGTCTCTTCGTTTGGAAAACTGTCTTTTGTTCATGTAACTGTAGATACCTTCTCTCATGTTATTATTGCCACTGCTCGTACAGGGGAAGCAGTTAAAGATGTAATACAACATCTTTTTACATGCTTTTCCTATCTGGGCTTGCCAAAAGCTTTAAAAACTGATAATGCCCCTGCTTACACTTCTAAATCTTTTCAGCAATTCTGTACAAGATTTCAAATTAAACATAACACCGGCATCCCTTATAACCCGCAAGGACAAGCCATTGTGGAAAGAGCACATCAAACACTGAAAATCCATATTCAAAAACTAAAAGAAGGGGAATTTAAATATAGTTCCCCCCATCAGATTTTGAAACATGCTCTTTTCGTAATAAATAACTTAAATACTGATTCATCCGGAAACACTGGCAATGCTTCGCCATTGGTGCCCAGAGCAATTGAATGCAAAACCATTAGTAAAATGGAGGGACCTTCTCTCCGGACAATGGAAAGGTCCTGACCCCTTATTAACAGTGGGCGAGGGTATGCTTGTGTTTTTCCACAGGACGCGGACGCTCCGATTTGGGTTCCAGACAGGACTAATTCGCCATGTCTCAGCTCCCCGGATACCAGAATCCCCCGCCACCGCGATCTCTAAAAAGGAAGAAACTCCCTCTTCCTCCGCTCCCTCCGCCAGCACGGGAAACGCCGGCTGACCCCAGGACAGCTGACATTGGAGATCCCGGATAGGCGAGGAGCGGAGCCACCCACTGGACAGATGTCACGACTTCAGATACAGGATATTGCGCCCCCTGATTTTTTGCCTCGCAGGAATCCATTAGGACGCCCAGCTCAGTCAACCCAACAAGCCTCCTTACCTACCTGGGGACAGATTAAAGCCCTCTGTCGCCAGGCACAGGGGATAGCTACCCTACAGGGATCGTCAGTCTCTCCTGAAAAGGTGTTTATTGCCATGCTTGCCTTGCTCTCTTGCCAGGTAAGCGCTGCTCCCATTCCAACCAAATATTGGGGCGTTTCTCCCGGATCCCCCAACTTTCCAAGTTGTTACTTGGAACAGTGACCCCATACGAGTTAGTACAGACCAGCCTCGCCTTTTGGGAGGATCCTATACTTCCTATACAAAAGACCAATACCCTATTAATTTCAATTATACCTTTAAAGGACTAGCAGATGATTTTCCTGTTTGCTTTAATTTTCCTCCTGGCCTTACAGGAGATTTCTTTACCAAGACAGGATGCGTTGGAGCCTCCACAAAAGCAGTTATGACAGATTCCCCAACCTCTAAATTTGCATCTAAAGGGGATCGGTCTGCTTGGATATTACGAGCCCGTATGCCTGGGGTCCTTGGCTCCTATAAGTCCTTGTCTCTCGAAACTCCATCAGACTATCCAAATTGTGACGATGTTGCTCCCTCAGATGTTGTTTGGAAAACTATAGATGATCATTCAGGATATCCAATTTGGAAGTCTTGTATTTATAATTCGAAAATAGATTACAATATGCCGGGAGGAAGAAATTGTGCAATTCAGGACTGGAGCAACCCAAATCCAGGTCAAGACCCTGAGTCTGACGATGGCTTTATCAATAGATTGGATAATTGGAAAAAATATTCAGTTTCTTGGCCGTTAGTTGCCACCAGACGGCATCATAACCAATTTGTACCCCCTATGCTGTCTTATACGACTAGAGGTAAAACCTTTTGGCAGCCAGAAATTTGGAGAGCCCTTGCAGCCACCGCCCCTATTATTTTAATCCGACCAAAGAATACCTCTACCTACTCCATTTTAGCTTGTTTACCCTCTCCTTATGTTTTTCTTTTCACTAATGATTCTGAAAGACTTAACATACAATTGAATTATACAGGTGGACCCCATGTAGTGTCTTGTGAACAATGTATGCTTTCATCCTGTTTAACTCCTCAATATAAAGTTTGCTCTTTCATGGTTTTAAAACGTCCGTCCTATCTCATGGTACCTGTAACTGTGGCCACGTATTGGTATGATAACCATGGCCTAGCTGTACTGCAACGGCTACAAGATTTAATGCGGACACGACGGTTTGTGGGCTTACTTGTTTTGGGAATATCGGCTTTGATAACTGCAATTACTTCTGTTACTGTGGCGGCATTGTCATTGTCTCAACAAGTGCATACTGCCCAATATGTTGATACCGTATCCAAAAATGTTTCTTTAACGCTGGCAACCCAGGAAATTATAGATAGGAAGCTAGAAATAAGGGTTGATGCCTTAGAAGAAGCAGTAATGCATATTGGGACTGAATTACAGAGTCTGAAAGTGAAAATGGCTCTTTCATGTCATGCTGATTACCGGTGGATATGTGTTACATCCCTGAAAGTAAATGAGACAGATTTTGAATGGGAGAGAGTCAAAAATCATATTTTAGGTGTTTGGAACAGCTCAGATATTAGTTTAGACTTAGGGAAACTTCATAATCAGATTCAGACCTTGGAACACTCTCGATTAGATTTTACTGCTGCAGGAGAAGCCAATGACTTTTTTCCACACCTTCTCTGACTTCATTTCTGGAAAAACTCTTCTGACTACTGTTTCTAGCTATGCTGCTGTGGGTGCCATAATCCTGCTCCTTGTAATCGTGCTTCCTTGTGTTGTCAGGACTCTTCGGCAGAGCATTCAGAATCTCGCGACTGAACTGCACCTAATTTTTTTAAAAAATAATAAAGAAGGGGGAGATGCCGGAAGCCAATGTGAGGAATCCCGCCCGTGACAAGGTCATGAGGAAGGAAGCTGACATACGCAAGGCGTGCTCAGACTTCAGGGACCCCTCTGGAAATTCCTAAGCATGTACCCCAACAAAAATCTGCCGGCTTTTGTGCTCTGCTTTTCCACTCTTCTGACATTTTCTGGAAAAAGTCAATTCAGGGCTTTAGTCTTCTGCATTTGAAAGAGTGTTTCAATCCAAAAACCCCTCCGATGGCTTTCTAGCCTGCCTGCAGGACTCTGCGAGTGTGATTGTTTGAGGCCTCCTGACCGCAGGAGGCACAGGAAGCTTAAAACATCCTAGGAATGTAGGGGCTTCCGAAGAGTCAAAATCTTTAGAATAGGACGGATTAAAAGTTTCATTTGTTGAGTCAATGCTTGCTGCCAAATTTTCATATCCTTTATTTTTAGATATAGTTGGTATATAGAAAAACAAGTAGTAGACCTGGTATTAGCAACATTAGATCTTCGAGTTAAGTACCTTCTTTGTTATATCCCACTGCACCTTTGTTCTATAGAGATGTAACTTTAATGCTTTAAGGAGATGCAAATTAAAGAAAAACACTTCAGGGGAAACAAAATCAACATTCATTAAGGAAGAGAGATAAAAAGTGTTAACTAGCTTCTTGGCCAGAAGATAATGTAAATCACCTGAGACCTTTTGTATACAAAATGATGTATAGAAAGAGTCTGGGCTGCGAACGCTACATAATTTTGTGTTACCCATTGATCTCCATGTTTTATCAAAAGTATAAAAGGCCTTCTGAACAATAAAGGAGGGGGGCCAGGGGCCGGGGACCAGTTTCTCGGACCAGTTTCTCGAACTAGTCTCTCGGCCTGGTTTCTTGGGACTCTGGCTCCCCCCATGTCTCTCTCTCTCCTCTTCTCTCCCCTTTCCTCTCTCTGCTCTTTACTTTAACTTCAGGCTGAATCTCCATCTGGGGCGCGGAGGCTCGCCAGGTCTACTTACTTGCCCCGGCTGTTAAGACCCGCACGAAAGGGAGCTTAAGGCGAGGCACCCTTAGATATTCAAGCGGGCGCCGGTGGCCCAACGTAGATGGTGCAAATTCCTTGTCTGGAATTTTATTGGCCTTCCGCGTAAACCAAGCTATTCAGCCCTCTTCCTCCACTTAACCTTCTTACTACACTATAGTTTCTTAATCTAATCTTACATTAATAAACAAACAAGTCTTTCCACGCCAACGCCGTCCACCCTTCGAGTTCCCTGGATCCACCGGGGCTGGACCCCGGCATGCAAGCCTGTATTTGGAAGAAACTGGTTAGCTCCTTCAAGGGGAGACCTCCAGGTCTGCTCAGAGGACCGAAATTCCAGAGGCAGCACCATGCATCTCCCCTGTCCTTTCTGAGCCTTGGAAAGACATTTCTAGCTTATAGCGGTATTGCTCATGAAGAAGCAGGATGCAGGAATGTGTCAGACATGACTGGGTGCCTTCCTGGGTTCAGCTCCGTGAGGGGCATTTCCACTCAAAGTAGGTCCCATGCCTCCTTGGGGAGGAAGTGGGGCCCGCTTGCCTCCAAATTGCCAAAGGCTGGAACAAAGCTAGTTCTATCAGAGGTAAGAAAAGAGCAATTGGATGGATGTGGAAGCTGTTGCTGGGCCGCACTGCTTCAGGCCCCCCACCCCTCCGCCCCCGAGAGAAACAGGCGCCCTGTGGCCCCTAGGTCCTGGATGCAGTTTCACACATAGAATGTGTCCCCATAGGAGCCAAGAATTTTCCTGACAGACCTAGGCTCACTAGAGCTCTCCTACAGAGCAAAGGGGATGGGACAGATGTGTGGCTGTGGCTCTGCCTTTCCCTGGGAGTGTGGAGCCGCTCCCTATGGCCCCGGGCTCCAGGGGAAATTGCCCCTGAATAATGACCTCCAAGAAGCGCTTTTCCAACTGGCTGAGACATGGAGTTCTCAGGATGCAGGGAAAGCGAGTGTCCTTCGGGGAAGCAAAGGCAGTCACCTGTTATCATGACTTACTAGAATAGTAGGTACCTTCTCCGGTTGGGCAGAGGCCTTCCCTACCTGATCTGAAAAAGAAAATGAAGTAGCTCGCTGATTTGAGAAATAATTCCCAGACTTGGGTTTCCAACCAGTATAGAATCCGACAATGGCCCTGTCTTTGTAGCCGCGTTAATTAACAGGTATGTGAAGCTCTAAATATCAGTGGAAATTACATACAGCATATAGGCCCCAGTGTTCTGGAATGGTGGAAAGAAACAACCAAACTCTTGAAGAGACACTTTCAAAATGGATCATAGAGACTGACTGTACATGGATGGGCTTGCTTCCGGCAGACTTACTCATATTACGGGTAACCGCACGTTCCCACAGTTGTTGTCCTTATGAAATTTTCTATGGGAGACCCCCTGCCACAGTGAGGCAGGTGTTAGCAGATTTACCACAAGTAAGGGGGTGGGATTTCACAGCAGATGGAACAATTAGGTAAGGTAATAAATCAGGTAACTAAGTTTGTATAAAAAAGAATCTCATTCCCCCTTGAGGAACAGATTCATGAATTTGTGCTCAGTGATCAGGTGTGGCTCAATGACTGGAAACACAATTCCTTGGCCTGACATTGGAAAGGTCCTTATACTGTTGTTTTAGCCACAATTCTGAAAGAGATGGGAATACCAGACCACCTAACCTGCCTCTTGAGAAATCTGGATGAAGGTCAGGAAGCAACAGTTAGAGCAGGACATGGAACAACAGACTGGTTCCAAAAAGGAAAAGGAGTATGTCAAGGCTGTATATTGTCACCCTGTTTATTTAACTTATATGCAGAGTACATCATGAAACATGCTGGGATGGAAGATACATGAGCTGGAATGAAGATTGCCGGTAGAAATATCAATAAACTTAGATATGCAGATGACACCACCATTATGGCAGAACGTGAAGAGGAACGGGTATGTCGGGGAACTTCTTGATTTGCAGCAAGGGTGTGAAGGACCCTTTGGAAGTTCCAGAGGTTAGGTGTGGTTAGTCTCGAGATGCCTCAGCAGAAATGGGCCTCATGTCGCCTGGAAAAGAGAGGCTCCTGGATATTCCCAAGTTTCAACAGGTGCTCTCGAGTTACCATGGGGACTTCAGGGACCCGCTCTGGCGGCCGCAGGAAATGCCAGTCATCATGCGTGTTGCTAGGGGCCTCTTGTGATTCCTCTCCCGTCGATGCCGGGGCCTAAGACCTTGTGTGGAGTCGGGGCCGGGAGCTGAGGATTCCTCTCCAGTGCTGACATGGATTTTGGGGTACTTCTGGAGTCTCCACAAGGGAGTCAGGCCTCGTCTCGAGTGGGGCATGAGCGTGCCCTTTCCTCCCATGCTGTAGCAGCAGTGTCACGCTTCCCCTTGCGTGGACCAAGGGATCTGTGGCTTTCCCTCGAGTCTTTCCCACGAGGCTTTCCCACAGGGCTGTCCCACGTGTCACGGTGGTGTGAGTCGATCCTCGGCATGAAAGCCGAGGCAGTGCAGGGAAAACAGGTTTCTGTGGAATGGACTGAGACATCTGGGGGCGTCTTGGAATGGTGCACGACCCTGCAGTTCCTCTCCCCTTTCCTTTCGAGAGCGCCTCCTCTTGAGATGCGATGGGAATGCCGGGAATTCTTTCCCGACCAAGCAGGGAAAGGATCCCTCCTCTCGAGCTACTTGCCGGAAACGGAGCTCCTCTGGATGTGGCCGGGACCCTCGTGCTTCCTTTTGAGTGGAGACGGGTATGCCAGGGAACTTCTTGAGTTGCAGCATGACTGTGAAAGACTCTTTGGAAGTTCCAGAGGTCACGTGTGATTAGCCTCCAGACACCTCAGGGGAAAAGGGCCTCATCTCGCCTGCAGGGGAGAACCTCCTGGATTTACCGAGTTGCGGCAGGTGCTCTCGACTTACGACGGGGACCTCATGGACCCGCTCTGGTGACCTCAGGAAAGGCCAGTCCCCATGCGAGTTGCTAGAGGGCCTGTCGCTATTCCTCTCCCGTTGATGCCAGGGCCTAAGACCTTGTGTGGAGTCGGGGCTGGAACCTGAGGATTCCTCTCCAGGGCTGACATGCATCTTGGGTACTTCTGGAGTCTCCCCAGGGGAGTCAGTCCTAATTCGAGTGGGGGCATGCACGTGCGCTTTCCTCCCGTGCTGTAGCAGCAGTGTCACGCTTCCCTTCGCGTGGATCAAGGGATCTGTGGCTTTCCCTCGAGGCTTTCCCACGAGGCTTTCCCACAGGGCTCTCCCACGTACCACCGTGGTGTGAGTCGATCCTCGGCGTGAAAGTCGAAGCAGTGCAGGGAAAACAGGATCCTCTGCAATGGACTGAGACATCTGGGGCACTCTTGGAATGGTGGCACTACCCATGAGTTCCTCTCGCCTTTCCTGTGCAGCGCGCCTCCTCTTGAGATGCATCGGAAACGTCGGGAATTCTTTCCCGAGGAAGCAGGGAAGGATCCCTCATCTCGAGTTTGGAGGCAGAAACGGAGCTCCTCTGGAGTGGCCCGGACCCTCGTGCTTCCTCTGGAGTGGAGACCGGTATGTCGGGGAACTTCTTGAGTTGTAGCAAGGGTGTGTAGGACCCTTTGGAAGTTCCAGAGTTTAGGTGTGATTACTCTCGAGACGCCGCAGAGAAAATGGGCCTCATCTCGACTGGAGCAGAGAACCTCCTGGATTTTCTCGAGTTGAGGCAGGTGCTCTCGGCTTACGACCGTGACCTCAGGGACAGTGAAGCAGATGTGTCACGCTTCCCGTCGCGGGGATCAAGGGATCTGTGGCTTTCCCTCGAGGCTTTCCCACGAGGCTTTCCACAGGGCTGTCCCACGTGCCACCATGGTGTGAGTGGATCCTCGGCGTGAAAGTCGAGGCAGTGCAGTGAAAACAGGTTCCTCTGAAATGGACTGAGACATCTGGGGGACTCTTGGAATGGTGTCACGACCCTGGAGTTCCTCTCGTCTTTCCTATTGAGAGCCCTTGCTCTTGAGATGCCACGGGAATGCCGAAAAAATCTTTCCTGACTAAGCAGGATAGGATCCTTCATCTCGAGCTGCCAGGCGGAAACGGGGTTCCTCTGAATGTGGGCGGGACCCTCGTGCTTCCTCTCGTGTGGAGACGGGTATGTCGGGGAACTTCTTGAGTTGAAGCAAGGACCCTTTTGAATTTCCAGAGTTTAGGTGTGATGAGCCTCCAGACACCTCAGAGGAAATGGGCCTCATCTCGCCTGGAGGGGAGAACCTCCTGGATTTTCTAGAGTTGGGCAGGGACCATCGAGTTACGACGGGGAACTCAGGGACCCGCTCTGGTGGCCTCAGGAAAGGCCAGTGCCCATGGGAGTTGCAAGAGGCCTTTCGGGACTACTCTCCCCGTCGATGTCGGGGCCTAAAACCTTGTGTGGAGTCGGGGCTGGAAGCTGAGGATTCCTCTCCAGTGCTACCATGGATCTTGGCGTACTTCTGGAGTCTCCCCTGGGGAGTCAGTGCTCATCTCGTGTGGGGGCATGCACGTGAGCTTTCCTCACGAACTGTAGCAGCAGTGTCACACTTCCCATCGCATGGATCAAGGGATCTGTGGCTTTCCCTCGACGCTTTACCCACGAGGGTTTCCCCACAGGTCTGTCCCACGTTCCACCGTGGTGTGAGTCGATCCTCGGCGTGAAAGTCGAGGCAGTGCAGGGAAAACAGGTTTCCCTGGAATGGACTGAGACATCTGGGGAACGCTGGGAATGGTGGCACGACCCTGGAGTTCCTCTCGCCTTTACTGTGTAGATCGCCTCCTCTTGAGATGCGATGTGGAATGCCGGGATTTCTTTCCCGACCACGCAGGGAAATAATCCCTCCTCTCGAGCTAGGAGGCGGAAAACGGGGGCTCCTCTGGATGTGGGAGGGACTCTCGTGCTTCTCTCCGAGTGAGACGGTATTTCGGGAACTTCTTGAGTTGCAGAAAGGGTGTGAAGGACCCTTTGTAAGTTCCAGAGGTTAGGTGTGATTAGCCCTCGAGACGCCTCAGCAGAAATGGGCCTCATCTCCCTGAGGGAAAGCCTCCTGGATTTTCTCGAGTTGCGGCAGGTGCTCTCGACTTACGAAGGGGACCTCAGGGACCCGCTCTGGTGGCCTCCAGGAAAGGCCAGTCCCCATGCGAGTTGCTCGGTGGCCCTCGGGTTTCCTCTCCGACGATGCCGGGGCCTAACCTTCTGTGGAGTCGGTGGCCGAACCTGAGGATTCCTCTCCAGTGCTGACATGGATCTTGGGGTACTTCTGGAGTCTCCCAGGGGAGTCAGTCCTCGTCTCGAGTGGGGCATGCACGTGCGCTTTCCTCCGAGCTGCAGCAGCATTGTCACGGTTCCCTTCGCGTGATCAAGGAACTGTGGCTTTCCCTCGAGGCTTTCCCACGAGGCTTTCCCTCGAGGCTTTCCCACAGGGCTCTCCCACGTGCCACCGTGTGTGACTCTATCCTCGGCTTGAAAGTCGAGGCAGTGCAGGGTAAACAGGTTTCCTGGAATGGACTGAGACATCCGGGGCTTTCAGGGAATGGTGGCACAACCTGGAGTTCCTCTCACCTTTACTGTTTAGAGCCCTCCTCTTGAGATGCGACAGGAACGCCGGGAATTCTTTCCGGACACGCAGGGAAAGGATCCTCCTCTCGAGCTAGGAGGCGGAACACGGCTCATCTGAATGTGAGCTGGACTCTCGTGCTTCCTCTCGAGTGGAGACGGGTATGTCGGGAACTTCTTGAGTTGAAGCAAAGGTGTGAAGGACCCTTTCGAAGTTCCAGAGTTTAGGTGTGATTAGACTCGAGACATCTCAGCGGAAAAGGGCCTCATCTCGCCTGGAGGGGAGAACCTCCTGGATATTCTCGAGTTGCGGCAGGTCTCTCGACTTAGGACGGGGACCTCAGGGACCCGCTCTGGTGGCCTCAGGAAAGGCCAGTACCATGCGAGTTGCTCAGAGGCCTTTCGGAATTCCTCTCCCATCGATGCCAGGCCCTAAGACCTTGTGTCGTGTCGGTGCCGGAACTGAGGATTCCTCTCCAGTGCTGACATGGATCTTGGTTACTTCTGGAGTCTCCCAGGGAGTCAGTCCTCGTCTCGAGTGGGGGCTTGCACGTTTGCTTTCCTCCAGAGCTGTAGCAGCAGTGTCACGCTTCCCTTCGTGTGGATCAAGGATCAGTGGCTTTCCCTCGAGCGTTTCCCACGAGGCTTTCCACGAGGCTTTCCACAGGGCTTTCCCTCGTGCACGTGGTGTGAGTCGATCCTCGGCTTGAAAGTGGAGGCAGTGCAGGAAAACAGGTTTCCCTGGAATGGACTGAGACATATGGGGGACTCTGGGAATGGTGGCATGACCCTGGAGTTCCTCTCGCCTTTCCTGTGGAGAGCGCCTCCTCTTGAGATGCGATGGGAATGCAAGGAATTCTTTCCCGACCATGCACTGAAAAGGATCCCTCCTCTCGAGCTATGAGGCAGAAAAGGGGCTCCACTGGATATGGGCGGGATTCTTGTGCTTCCTCTCAAGTGGAGACGGGTATGTCGGGGAACTTCTTGAGTTGAAGCAAGGGTGTGAAGGACTCTTTGGAAGTTCGAAAGTTTAGGTGTGATTAGCCTCGTGACGCCTTAGCGAAATGGGCCTCAGCTCACCTGGAGGGGAGAACCTCCTGGATATTCTCGAGTTGCGGCAGGTGCTCTCGACTTACGACCTGGACCTCAGGACCCGCTTTGGTGGCCTGAGGAAAGGCAGTCCCCATGCGAGTTGCTCGGGGTCTTCTCGGGATTCCTCTCCTGTCGATGTCGGGCCTAAGACCTTGTGTGCAGTCGGTACGGAACCTGAGGATTCCTTTCCAGTGCTGACATGGATCTTGGCTACCTCTGGATTCTCCCAGGGGATTCAGGCCCTCGTCTCGAGTGGGGGCATGAGCGTGCCCTTTCCTCCCATGCTGTAGCAGCAGTGTCACGCTTCTGCTTGCGTGGACCAAGGGATCTGTGACTTTCCCTCGAGTCTTTCCCACGAGGCTCTCCACAGGGCTGTCCCACGTGTCTCGGTGGTGTGAGTCAATCCTGGCGTGAAAGCCGAGCAGTGCAGGGAAAACAGGTTCCTATGGAATGGACTGAGACATCTGGGGGTCTTGGAATGGTGGCACGACCCTGCAGTTCCTCTCCCCTTTCCTTTGGAGAGCGCCTCCTCTTGAGATGCGATGGGAATGCCGGGAATTCTTTCCCGACCAAGTAGGGAAAGGATCCCTCATCTCGAGCTACGAGCCGGAAACGCAGCTCCTCTGGATGTGGCCGGGACCCTCGTGCTTCCTCTTGAGTGGAGACGGGTATGTCGGGGAACTTCTTGAGTTGCAGCATGACTGTGAAAGACTCTTTAGAAGTTCCAGAGTTCACGTGTGATTAGCCTCGAGACACCTCAGGGAAACGGGCCTCATCTCGCCTGCAGGGGAGAACCTCCCTGGATTTTCTCGAGTTGTTGCGGGCGTGCTCTCGAGTTACGACGGAGACCTCAGGGACCCGCTCTGGTGACCTCAGGAAAAGGCCAGTCCCCATGCGAGGTACTAGGGGCCTCCTCAGGATTCCTCTCCCGTCGATGCGGGGGCCTAAGACCTTGTGTGGAGTCGGGACCGGAACCTGAGGATTCCTCTCCAGTGCTGACATGGATCTTGGCGTACTTCTGGAGTCTCCCAAGCTTGCGTCAGTCCTCGGCTCGAGTGGGGTCATGCACGTGCGCTTTCCTCCCGAGCGGTAGCAGCAGTGTCACGCTTCCCTTCTCGTGGATCAAGGAATCTGTGGCTTTCCCTGGAGTCTTTCCATGAGGCTTTCCCACAGGGCTATTCCACTTGCCACCATGGTGTGAGTCGATCCTCGGCGTGAAAGTCGACCAGTGCAGGGAAAACAGGAACCTCCTTCCCCACAGTAGGGGGATACACTGTCCCCTTGGGCGGGTGTCTCCAGAGCACTCGCGCTGGGGGGTTGCCCCCGGAGGTGCGGGCCTCAGGCTCCACGTGAGAAAAGCCC
>NW_017207314.1:0-4476 GCF_001704415.2 Capra hircus | reverse complement strand
GTTTCACACATAGAATGTGTCCCCATAGGAGCCAAGAATTTTCCTGACAGACCTAGGCTCACTAGAGCTCTCCTACAGAGCAAAGGGGATGGGACAGATGTGTGGCTGTGGCTCTGCCTTTCCCTGGGAGTGTGGAGCCGCTCCCTATGGCCCTGGGCTCCAGGGGAAATTGCCCCTGAATAATGACCTCCAAGAAGCGCTTTTCCAACTGGCTGAGACGTGGAGTTCTCAGGATGCAGGGAAAGCGAGTGTCCTTCGGGGAAGCAAAGGCAGTCACCTGTTATCATGACTTACTAGAATAGTAGGTACCTTCTCCGGTTGGGCAGAGGCCTTCCCTACCTGATCTGAAAAAGAAAACGAAGTAGCTCGCTGATTTGAGAAAATAATTCCCAGACTTGGGTTTCCAACCAGTATAGAATCCGACAATGGCCCTGTCTTTGTAGCCGCGTTAATTAACAGGTATGTGAAGTTCTAAATATCAGTGGAAATTACATACACATATAGGCCCCAGTGTTCTGGAATGGTGGAAAGAAACAACCAAACTCTTGAAGAGACACTTTCAAAATGGATCATAGAGACTGACTGTACGTGGATGGGCTTGCTTCCGGCAGACTTACTCATATTATGGGTAACCGCACGTTCCCATAGTTGTTGTCCTTATGAAATTTTCTATGGGAGACCCCCTCCCACAGTGAGGCAGGTGTTAGGAGATTTGCCACAAGTAAGGGGGTGGGATTTCACAGCAGATGGAACAATTAGGTAAGGTAATAAATCAGGTAACTAAGTTTGTATAAAAAGAATATCATTCCCCCTTGAGGAACAGATTCATGAATTTGTGCTCAGTGATCAGGTGTGGCTCAATGACTGGAAACACAATTCCTTGGCCTGACATCGGAAAGGTCCTTATACTGTTGTTTTAGCCACAATTCTGAAAGAGATGGGAATACCAGACCACCTAACCTGCCTCTTGAGAAATCTGGATGAAGGTCAGGAAGCAACAGTTAGAGTAGGACATGGAACAACAGACTGGTTCCAAAAAGGAAAAAGAGTATGCAAAGGCTGTATATTGTCACCCTGTTTATTTAACTTATATGCAGAGTACATCATGAAAAATGCTGGGATGGAAGATACATGAGCTGGAATCAAGATTGCCTGTAGAAATATCAATAAACTTAGATATGCAGACGACACCACCATTATGGATAAATGTGAAGAGGAACGGGTATGTCGGGGAAATTCTTGAGTTGCAGCAAGGGTGTGAAGGACCCTTTGGAAGTTCCAGAGGTTAGGTGTGGTTAGTCTCGAGATGCCTCAGCAGAAATGGGCCTCATGTCGCCTGGAATGGAGAGGCTCCTGGATATTCCCGAGTTTCAGCAGGTGCTCTCGAGTTACGACAGGGACTTCAGGGACCCGCTCTGGCGGCCGCAGGAAACGCCAGTCATCATGCGTGTTGCTAGGGGCCTCTCGTGATTCCTCTCCCGTCGATGCCGGGGCCTAAGACCTTGTGTGGAGTCGGGGCCGGAACCTGAGGATTCCTCTCCAGTGCTGACATGGATTTTGTGGTACTTCTCGAGTCTCCACAAGGGAGTCAGGCCTCGTCTCGAGTGGGGGCATGAGCGTGACATTTCCTCCCATGCTGTAGCAGCAGTGTCACGCTTCCCCATCCCTGGACCAAGGGATCTGTGGCTTTCCCTCGAGTCTTTCCCACTAGGCTTTCCCACAGGGCTGTCCCACGTGTGACGGTGGTGTGAGTCGATCCTCGGCATGAAGGCCAAGGCAGTGCAGGGAAAACAGGTTCCTGTGGAATGGACTGAGACATCTGGGTGAGTCTCGGAATGGTGGCACGACCCTGCAGTTCCTCTCCCCCTTTCCTTTGGAGAGCGCCTCCTCTTGAGATGCGATGGGAATGCCGGGAATTCTTTCCCGACCAATCAGGGAAAGGATCGCACATCTCGAGCTACGAGCCGGAAACGGAGCTCCTCTGGATGTGGCCGGGACACTCGTGCTTCCTCTTGAGTGGAGACGGGTATGTCGGGGAACTTCTTGAGTTGCTGCAAGGGTGTGAAGGACCCTTTGGAAGTTGCAGAGTTTAAGTGTGCTTAGCCTTGAGATGTGTCAGCGGAAATAGGCTTCATTTTGCCTGGAGGGGAGAACATCCTTGATTTTCTCCAGTTGCGGCAGGTGCTCTCGACTTACGACGGGGACCGCAGGGACCCGCTCTGGTGGCCTCAGGAAAGGCCAGTCAAGATCCAAGACACACTGGAGAGGGAGAGACATCACGAGAGGCTCCGAGCAACTCGCATGGGGACTGGCCTTTCCTGAGGCCACCAAAGCGGGTCCCTGAGGTCCCCGTCGTAAGTCGAGAGCACCTGGCGCAACTCGAGAAAATCCAGGAGGTTCTCCCCTCCAGGCGAGATGAGACCCATTCGCGCTGAGGCATCTCGAGGCTAATCACACCTAACCTCTGGAACTTCCAAAGGGCCCTTCACACCCTTGCTGCAACTCAATAAGTTCCCCGACATACCCGTTTCCACTCGAATGGAAGCACAAGAGTCCCGCCCACAACCAGAAGAGCCCCGTTTCAGTCTCATAGCTCGAGAGGAGGGATCCTTTCCCTGCGTAGTCGGGAAAGAATTTCCGGCGATCCCGTCGCATCTCAAGAAGAGGTGCTCTCCACAGGAAAGGCGAGAGGAACTCAGGGTCGTGCCACCATTCCCAGAGCCCCCAGATGTGTCAGTCGATTCCAGGGAAACCTGTTTCCCCGCGCAATGCCTCGACTTTCAAGCCGAGGATCGACTCAGACCTCGGTGGCACGTGGGACAGCCCTGTGAAAAGCCTAGTGGGAAAGCCTCGTGGGAAAGCCTAAAGAGAAAGCCACAGATCCCTGGATCCACGCAAAGGGAACCGTGACACTGCTGCTAAAGCTCGGGAGGAAAGCGCACGTGCACGCCACACTCGCGACGAGGACTGACTCCCCTGGGAGACTCCAGAAGTACCCCAAGATCCATGTCAGAACTGGAGAGGAATCCTCAGGTTCCGGCACCGACTCCACACAAGGTCTCAGGCCCCGGGCATAGACGGGAGAGGAATCAATAGAGGCCCCCGAGCAACTCGCATGGGGACAGGCCTTTCCTGAGGCCAGCAGAGCGGTTCCCTGAGGTCCCGTCGTAAGTCGAGAGCACCTGCAGCAACTCGAGAAAATCCAGGAGGTTCTCCCCCTCCAGGCGAGATGAGGCCCATTTCCGCTGAGGCGTCTCGAGGCTATTCGCACTTAACCTCTGGAAGCTCCAAAGGGTCCTTCACACCCTTGCTGCAACTCAAGAAGTTCCCCGACATACCCGTCTCCACTCGAGAGGAAGCACGAGAGTCCCGCCCACATCCAGAGGAGCCCCGTTTCCCCTGCTAGCTCGAAAGAAGTGATCCTTTCCCTGCGTGGTCGGGAAAGAATTCCCGGCATTCCCGTCGCATCTCAAGAGGAGGCGCTTCCACAGGAAAGGCGAGAGGAACTCCAGGGTCGTGCCACATTCACAGAGTTCCCCAGATGTCTCACTCCATTTCAGGGAAACCTGTTTTTCCTGCACTGCCTCGACTTTCAAGCCGAAGATCGACTCACACCATGGTGGCACATGGGACAGCCATGTGGGAAAGCCTCGTGGAAAGCCTCGTGGGAAAGCCTCGAGGGAAAGCCATAGATCCCTTGATCCACGCTAAGGGAAGCGTGACAGTGCTGCTACAGCTCGGGAGGAAAGCGCACGTGCATGCCCCACTCGAGACGAAGACTGACTCCCCTGGGGAGACTCCAGAAGTCCCCCAAGATCCATGTCAGCACTGGAGAGGAATACTCAGTTTCCGGCACCGACTCCACACAAGGTCTTAGGCCCCGGCATCGACGGGAGAGGAATCCCGAGGCCCCTGAGCTACTCGCATGGGGACTGGCCTTTCCATGGACCAGAGCGGCTCCCTGACATCCCCGTCTTAAGTCGAGAGCACCTGCCGCCACTCGAGAAAAAATCCAGGAGGTTCTCCCCTCCAGGCGAGTGAGGCCCATTACCGCTGAGGGCTCTCGATGCTAATCACACCTAACCTCTGGAACTTCCAGAGGGTCCTTCACACCCTTGCTGCAACTCAAGAAGTTCCCGACATACCGTCTCCACTGGAGAGGAAGCACGAGAGTCCCGCCCACATCCAGAGGAGCCCCGTTTCCGCCTCCTAGCTCCAGAGGAGGGATCCTTTCCCTATGTGGTCGGGAAAGAATTCCCGGCGTTCCCGTCGCATCTCAAGAGAAGGAGCTCTCCACAGTAAAGGCGAGAGGAACTCCAGGGTCGTGCCACCATTCCCAGAGTCCCTCCAGATGTCTCAGTCCATTCAGGGAAATATTTTTCCCTGCTTGGCTCGACTTTCAAGCCGAGGATCGACTCACACCACGGTGGCACGTGGGACAGCCCTGTGGGAAAAGCCTCGTGGGAAAGCCTCGTG
>NW_017207313.1:0-4477 GCF_001704415.2 Capra hircus | reverse complement strand
GGCCCAGCAACAGCCTGAACATCCATCCGATTGCTCTTTGCTTCCTTCTGATAGAGCTAGCTTTGCTTCTCGCTTTGGCATTTCGGAAGCCAGGGGGAGCCCCACCGCTGTTGTCCTGGGGTCTATTGGAGTACCGGGTCTATTGGACACCAGCATGGCACCCGCCCCCTCAGACACACTCCCGCAGCCTCCTTCCCGCATGGGCAGGAGCTGTTCTGACCTAGGGAATGTGTTCCAAGGCTCAGAAAATGCAGGGAGACACACGGCCTGACTCTGGAACTGAGGCCGTTGGAGCAGGCCTGGAGGTCTGACGTCTGAGACGCCAAACACTTGCTGCAAGATACAGGTGTGAAAACACACTCTCTGGGGCTGCCTTTCCTTCCTCCAAGGAAGAGAGCTTTTCCAGTCTCCTCCGTGCTGAGTCATACAAGGCTGGCAAAGGTCTGGCTTAGAGGGCATTTCTCAGCGGCAATGGCCCCTGAGGCCCCTGCACCAGGGAGGGATCCTACCTCCCAGGGGAAGTCAAAGCACCTCCAAACAGCTGTTCTATCATGTTTCCTCTGCAGGAGGGAGCTAGTGAGCCCAGGTCTGTCTGGAACGTTCTTGATCCTGCGGGGAAATCATCCTGGAGCCCACCTGGATACCAGTCGTAGGGGCTAAAATTCGCATTTTCCTTCCTTGGAGGCCCTAACGCAGTACAGCCTAGCAACTGCTTGAAAATCCATCCTGTTGCTGTTTTCTTCCCTCTGACAGAGGCGAGCTTTGCTCCCCATTTTGGGATTTCAGAAGCAAGGTGGTGGCCTGCAACTTGCCTGGGGTCCATTGGAGGTGCAAGGTGCCGCTCGACCAGGTGACCCCAGCATGACACCTGGCCCCCTCAGACACACTCCCGCAGCCTGCTTCCCATGGGCAGGACTGCTCTCACCTAGGAATGTGTTTGCAAGGCCAGGAAACTGCAGGGAGACACAAGGCCCTGATTCTGGAATTGAGTCTGTTGGAACAGGCCTGCAGGTCTTCTGTCTAACAAGCCAAACACTTGCTGCAAGATACAGGCCTGAAAACACACTCTTGGGCTGCCTTTCCTTCCTCAAGGAAGAGAGTTTTCTCAGCCTCCTGTGGGCTGAGAGTCACACAGGGCTGAAAAGCACTTGCTGGGAGATTATTTTTCATTGGCCATGGCCCCTGAGGCCCTGTGCTCAGGGAGGGCTCCCTCCTCCCAGGGAAAGTCAAAGGAAGCTCCAAACGGCTGTTCAATCATGTTTCTGAGAGAGTCATTGCCAAGGCAGGTTTATAAGAAGTTCAAGGGTCCCCAAGGAGAGAGGGGTTCTAGAATTCTCAGGAGGAAGAAAGGACAAACTGTTTTCCCTCTACATTCCTTAGGATTATATAACAATCATGCATCCTTCTGAGGACGGTCTCTGGAAAAAACCTTCTGGCTAATCCTGTTATCTTAAAATGTCAATTATGGGAGTAGGTCTAGTGAGTCTTTACAACCTCCAGACATTCTTTTGTTGTCATAACTTATTGGAGAGTATATAACTCCATTACTAACACTAGCAAGGGGTACGTTTTCTGCCCCCTTGTGATGTCTCTGTCAGAAGCTTTCTCTATCTCCTTTATACTTTAATAAAACTCTATTGCACAAAAGCTCTGAGCAATCAAGCCTCGTCTTGGGCCCTGGATTGAATTCTTCTCCTCCATAAGCCAAGAATCCAGCATCTTTTCGTGGTTCAGCAACAATATTTCATTTCTCTGGCAGGAGAGAGCTAGTGAGCTTAGGTCTGTCTGGAACATTCTTGGATCCTGTGGGGAAATATCCTGTGCACACATCTGGATACTGGGCCTAGAGGCCAAAATTTGCATTTCTTTCCCGGGGAGCCCTAACGTGGTGTGACTTAGCAACTGCTTGAAATCCATCCCATTGCTGTTTTCCTCCTTCTGACAGAGCTAGCTTGTTCCCTGCTTTGGGATATCTCAACCGAAGGGCCGGTCCATAGCTACTCGCCTGGGGCCCATTGATGTGCAAGGTGCCCTCGACTAGGTGACCCTAGCATGGCACTCAGCCCGCTCAGACACACTCCGAGGCTTCTTTCTCATGGGAAGCACTGCTCCAACCTAGGAATGTGTCTGCAATGCTTGGAAAGTGCAGTGAGACACACAGCCCTGACTCTGCAATTGAGGCCCTCAGAGCAAGCCTGCAGCTCTGATGTCTGAGAAGCAAAACACTTGCTGCAAAGAGAGGCCTGAAAACACACTCTCTGTGGATGACTTTCCTTCCTCTAAGGAAGATAGTTTTCCCAGTCTCCTGCTTCCTGAATGTCACACAGCTGGAATGCGCTTGCTTGGAGGTCGTGATTCAGTGGCAATGACCCTGAGGCCGCTTTGCCCAGGGAGGGCTCCCACACTCACAGGCAAATCAAAGCAACTTCCAAGTGAGTCAGCTCTTCACATCAAGTGGCCAAAGTATTGGAGTTTCAGGTTCAGTATTAGTCCTTCCAATGTATATTCAGACCTGATTTCCTTTAGGATGGAGTGGTTGCGTCTCCTTGTAGTCTAAGCGACCTACAAGCATCTTCTCAACACCACAGTTCAAAAGCATCTAATCAGGCTTCACATGTCTTATAGTACATCTTTCATATCCATCCATGACATATGGAAAAACCATAGCCTTGACTGGATGGATCTTTGTTGGCAAAGCAACGTCTCGGCTTTTTAATATGCTGTCTAGTTTGGTCATCACTTTTCTTCCAAGTCATAAATATGTTTTAAGTTCATGGAGGCAGCCATCACCTGCAGTGATTTCCAAGCCCCCCAAAATAGTCTGCTGCTGTTTCCAATGTTTTCCCCATCTATTTGCCATGAAGTGATGAGACTGGATGCAATGATTTTAGTTTTCTGAATGCTGAGCTTTAAGCTAACTTTTTTCACTCCCTCTTTCACTTTCATCAGGAGACTCTTTAGTTCTTCTTCACTTTCTGCCATAAGGGTGGTGTCATCTGCATATCTGAGATTCTTGATATTTCTCCCAGCAATCTGGATTCCAGCGTGTGCTTCCTCCAGCCCAGTGTTCTCATGATGTACTCTGCATATAAGTTAAATAAGCAGGGTGACAATACACGCCTTGACATATTCCTTTTCCTATTTAGAACCAGTCTGTTGTTCCATGTCCAGTTCGAACTGTTTCTTCCTGACCTGCATACAGGTTTCTCAAGAGACAGGTCAGGTGGTCTGGTATTCCCATCTCTTTCAGAATTTTTCCCAGTTTATTGTGATCCACACAGTCAAAGGCTTTGGCATAGTCAATAAAGCAGAAATAGATGTCTTTTTTTCTGGAACTCTCTTGCTTTTTCAATGATCCAGTGGATGTTGGCAGTTTGATCTCTGGTTTCTCTGCATGTTTTAAAATCCCTCTTGAACATTTGGAAGTTCACAGTTCATGTGAACTTGGAGAATTTTGAGGCATTACTTTACTAGTGTGTGAGATGAGTGCAATTGTGCAGCAGCTTGAATATTCTTTGTCATTGCCTTTCTTTGGGATTGGAATGAAAACTGACCTAATGACTAGATGTTTTTAAATTGCATATGCTGAAAGAACTGGCTGTGCAGTTTTGAAGAAAAAAAAATCATTTTAACCCATTTTCTCTGAAGTGCAAGGCATATCATGGCCATCCCTGAATCATAAAGTCACCTTTTCTTTATGTAGTCATAGTTTCATGCCTAAATTATAGGCCAACTCATGCTCAAATTGGACTCTGATGTCAGGGGCAGATCAACTAATAAAAAGCTTGGATTGTCCCTCTGGAGGAAAGTGAGATCTTGGTCCCACGAGAAGAATCTGAAGGGTTAAGGGAACTTGCAAGAGTGGGGAAAGCTTAGTCCATCCTACATGTACCAAAATCTTAAATAAGGCTTATTTACTTTACCGAAGTAAAAAAACAGATGATGAAAAACAATTATAAAATCAATGAAAGGTAAAGAAATCTCATAGTCTGTTTCAAAAAATTGCATTCTAAGAAAACTTTGTTCTCTTAACCTAGAGAGGAGACTAAATTCCATCTGGTACCAGCTTACCAGAAGACAAAACAAACAACAAACAAATTATCGGTAAGCTTAAAAAAAGTATATTCCATATATCTTGAAGTAGCAGTATTTCTGCAAAGGCATCAGTGTGAAACATAGAGGACATGGTTAAAACCTGATTAAATAGAAATTGACAATGTAATCTGTCACTGCTGCGACTTGAAATGCTTTAATATGATAACTGGAATTATAACTGACAGCATTTTGACCAGGACATATCAGATTTTCACGGATGTCAGATAATTTCTAGGATATTCTATATTAGGAACTGAAGGAATCTTTGAACCTAGAAAGAAAACAACAGTCTCAAAGGCCTTGCTGAATATCTATCAGCAAGGAATGTCTTTGCAAGGATCGCAAAGTGAAGGGAAAATACACCGACCTGCCTCTGCAACTT
>NW_017207312.1:0-4478 GCF_001704415.2 Capra hircus | reverse complement strand
TGCCTTTCTTTTAGGCTGCCTCTCCAGGAAGAGCAAGCAGCAGGAGCCTGGAGTCGCCACTGGGCGCCTTTCTTGCCTCAGCTCCAATCCTGCCTTGCCTTTGCACATAGATGCCCAGGCGTCGTTCGGGAGGGCTTAGGGGGGCTGGTGGGTTGCACACTGCCAAGGGCTCCAGCAGTGAGAACTCTGTCAGAGGGAAGGAAGGGCAACTGCAGGGCTCCTCCAGCGGTTGCTTGGCCGCCCAGATCAGCGCCACACGGAGAGCACCAGGCTCCCAGGGCCCCTGGCTGGGGTCTTCTGTCCGGACACCCCGGAGGCTGATTCCGTGGGCGCCCAGAAAGTGTATGACAGAGGTAGGTTCCCTACACTCTCCTCCCCAGCAGAGACATGTGCAGGTGTTGGGGCCTGATCCTGCGTGTCTGGGTTTCAGCCCACAGCCCAAACTCAGGGGAAGCAGCCCCTGAGGCAAGACCTGCTGGAGGAGCCCTGCGCCCCCCCTGATAGGCGAGTGCACAGCCAGCAGGGAAGCGAGCCTCCTCGGGGAAGAGGAGGCAGCCCAGCCCCGTCAAGTTGAAAGCCCTGCTTGCACGGAGCTAAGTGCGCCTCCAGTATGGCAGAGCTCTAGCTCTGCTCAGAGCCCCGATCTGGCAGAGTTCTGGCGCGAGGCTGCTCTGCCGGGGGCTAGCCTTGCCCAGACTTGCCTTGCTTTTAGGCTGCCTCTCCAGGAAGGAGCAGGCAGCAGGAGCCTGGGAGTCGCCACTGGCGCCTTTCTTGCCTCAGCTCCGATCCTGCCTTGCCTTTGTACTTAGGTCCCAGTCCTCCTTAAGGAGAGCTTAGGGGCTGGTGGTTGCACACTGCCAAGGGCTCCAGCAGCGAGAATTCTGTCAGAGGAAGGGAAGGGCAACTGCAGGGCTCCTCCAGCGGTTTGCTTGGCCGCCCAGATTCAGCGCCGCACGGAGAGCACCAGGTTCCACAGGGCCCCTGGCTGGGTTTTGCATCCCCACACTCCCAGAGGCTGACTCCGTGGGTGCCTAGAAAGTGTGTGAGAGACGTAGGTTCCCTAGCACTCTCCTCCCCAGCAGAAACATGTGTTTGGGAGGGCTTTGGGATCGCTGAGTTCCACACTTCCAAGGGCTCCCAGCACTGAGAGCTCTGTCGACGGGAAGGAAGGGCAACTGCAGAGCTCCTTCAGCTGTTTGCTTGGCTGTCCAGACTCAGCGCCACATTGAGAGTGCCATGCACCCAGGGCCCCTGGGTGGTGTCTGCAGCCAGCAGGCTGGCGACTCACTTGTGGTCTCCCATCATTTGCCTGAAATACATAGGTTCCCTAATGCTCTTCTCCCCAGCAGAGCTGTGTGCAGGTTGTTGGGGCCTGCCCCTGCGTGTCTGGGTTCCCGCCCACAACCCCAGCTCAGGGGAAGTAACCCCTGAGCCAAGACCTGCAGGAGGCGAGGTATGGCTCCGCCTGGAAGCCGAGTGCACAGGACAAGTGGAAGGGAGCCTCCTCCGGGGAAGAGGAGGCAGCCCAGTCGCCTGCTGCTGCAAGCCTTGCTGGGGTGGAGCCGAGTGCGCTCCAGTATCGCAGAGCTCCAGCTCCGCTGAGAGCCCTGATCTGGCAGAGTTCCTTGCGCGAGGCTGCTCTGCCTGGGGCGAGCCTTGCCCAGACTTGCCTGGCTTCTAGACTTCCTGCCAGGAAGGAGCAGTCTGCACGAGGTTGGGAGACGCCACTGGCACCTTCCTGGCCTCAGCTCTGCTCCTGCCTTGCCTTTGCACCTAGGCCCCAGGCGTTCTTGTGGTGGCTTAGGGGCCGGTGGCTTCCACACTGCCAAGGGCTCCAACAGTGAGAGCTCTGTTCGAGGGAAATGAAGGGTATATTTGGAATGCAATCGTTTATCAGATGTGAGACCACACCTTCACCCTGAACCCTCACCCGAGCCCTTACCCTCGCCCTCACCACACCCTCACCCTGAACCCTTACCCTCACCCTCACCTTGAAGCCTTACCTCACCCTCACCCCTAACCCTAACCCTCACGCCTCACCTCACCCTAACAAGTTGGGGGCTGTTCTGCACACTGAACTTACCCTTCCCTCACCCGACACCCTATCCACATCCTAACCCTAACCACTTCATAGTCACGCCCTCAACCCTATACTTACCTTGAAGTACGTACCTGCATCATCTTCGTTTTGGACACTTCCCATGCATAACAAAAGACAAGGTTGGAATGTTTCAAACATCGATCCAAGACCCATTATCCACATAAAAGGGATATAAATACTCTGATCACATCATTTAAATCTCTTGCATCACCAAAATACCTCTCCACCACGTATCAATCGCCATGATGGATCACATCTATCTCATACATTTTATAACTTAGCAATCAGATACGCACCCGTAATCTGGGTAATTATATACACAGGATATATTGATACCATAAATATTTCAACAAATTCCACTTTCTACGATGAGTTCAATCTTCACAAAAGTAGGATGAACGGCACCTGTTTCCACTAGGATCCATAGCATTGCACAAAGTGACAGTGAGCGTGAAAATCTTAATGATGACCACCGGAAAGAAGGTCAGCACGGCTGATATCACAGATTTTTCAGTGTTCCAAATTCCCATAAAAGAAAGACATATGCATAGGAAACTACAAATTGAAAGCAAGTCTATTGAGATAAATATTGGACATCAATTGTATGAATCTTTAAGCCATAACTGCAGACATTCTTCAGACATTCTTCAAATTCATAGAATGACAACAAAGTATGGCTACGTACAATCCATTCGGTTTATAAACCACTCATGAATAACCTCACAAGCCATTGAAAACCAGATGACACTTTTCAAATAGCTTTGATCTACAAACAGGCTGTAAGACAGAAAGTTAAAATCGAAATACATGAACTAAATCCTCAATAGATATGAAAACATCCCTTGGTAGTGAAGTCGATTCACATTAGTTATTAGGGCTTTCATGCACAGATCCACGGGGCATATACAGAACCATTCTCCAACAAAACGAAGAATGACTTTAAAAATCGCAAACAAAACATGAGTATATGTGTTCACACACTTCATGGAGCAAGGGTTTCTTCGATCTGAAAACTGGCGTCGATGAAGGACTGTGTGAAGAAGACTTCAAAGTCTATTTGGCAAACACAGCCTACGTTGGCTATATTTAGTCCTCAGATGAATGGAATGTCATGAGTACTGGGCGTTTCAAAGAAGCAGCCTGTGAAGCTCTGGACGCTTATTGGGATGCGTGGTATACCACATTCACACGTTTCAGTAGCATTGGTGCAAAAACGATACACTTCTCAGGGAAGCTTCTACATGGACTCTTGGGATCAGAGCTGCTAACTCATACACACATACTTTTCCTTTGAAAATGATCCTGCATGATAAGCAAACAAAACACTGGATGAACACCTAGACGGTGAGCTCTGTACTAAATGATTTGAAAGCCAGTAGATGGAATGAGCTGATGAGGAAGACTACAAACGAGTCATCTTCTTCAACTTGGTCAAACTGCTCATAGTCATACAAGTGAATGAAAAGTGGAGCCTGTTGTCATTCAATCTGTTGAAAAGAAAGAGAATAATACAACAAATTAGCAAATCTTATTTTCTTCATAAACATTATATTATTTCTGCACAGCTTTCTTACTGGCATGAATAGAATATCTGCAATAATCACTTGTCACAGTGAAATGGATTCACATTCGATATCGATTCACATCTAGAATTGATGCCATAGCTGTTTGATACTATTGCTTGAGTGAATGCAACTTATGTGACTTCACAAACTACAAACACGACTAACATAATAGGTATTAAAAAACCTTGAGTGACATGAGCGTGAAGACTTAGTAGAGTTGCTCTCAAGAATCATGATACTATTCTTCACTCCAGCCATAGGACTGGAATCTGTACATTAACACCCCTGCAAAAGAAACGGGGAAGGATAGAATAATAATAAAGGAACTTCATAACTATATTCCTACTGTCAACATTCAACACTATGTTTTCTTTTCAACTGACTTTCATATTTGGTCTACTGTAACCTCTTCTGTGTTCATTTTATGCTAAACTTATTGCCAACAGTAAAATTACCATATGAGCTCTAATGAATTTTTTTACTTGCAAAGCTAGTGATAGAACCAAAGGCCAATATCTACATCAAAACAGGAGGAATGGAATGGAAACTGTAAACAATTTATGGAATAGCATTTCCGTGCTCCTATTCAGTCAAACGGACATTCCAAAGGATGTGATTTTTCTGAAAGTTTATTTCGGAAACTTGGAAGTGGATGACTGCAAACATAAAACGAATAATATATTGATACATAATACGAATAATATACAGTGGGTCATTCTTTTTCTATTCTGCACAGCTAACTACTGGAAGTCTGTGCCTAACTACTACTACTACAGAAGACCCTCACCGATGAGTGAAGATATATAGGAAAA
>NW_017207311.1:0-4478 GCF_001704415.2 Capra hircus | reverse complement strand
GCTGGGTCTAAGATCTTGTGTGGATTCGGTGCCGAACCTGAGGATTCCTCTCCAGTGCTGACATGGATCTTGGGGTACTTCTGGAGTCTCCCAGGGGAGTCAGTACTCGCTCTCGATTGGGGGCATGCAAGTGCGCTTTCCTCCCGAGTTGTAGCAGCACTGTCACGCTTTCCCTTCACGTGGATCAAGGGATCTGTGGCTTTCCCTCGAGGCTCTCCCACGAGGCTTTCCCACGAGGCTTTCCCACAGGGCTGTCCCCCGTGCCACCGTGGTGTGAGTCGATCCTCGGCTTCAAGTCGAGGCAGTGTAGGGAAAACAGGTTTCCCTGGAATGGACTGAGTCATCTGGGGGACTCGGGGAACGGTAGCACGACCCTGGAGTTCCTCTCGCCTTTCCTGTGGAGAGCGCCTCCTCTTGAGATGCGACCGGGAACGCGGGGAATTCTTTCCCGACCACGCAGGGAAAGGATCAAACCTCTCGACTGAAGAGGTGGAAACGGGGCTCCTCTGGATGTGGGCGGGACTCTCGTGCTTCCTCTCGAGTGGAGACGGGTATGTCGGGGAACTTCTTGAGTTGCAGCAAGGGTGTGAAGGACCCTTTGGAAGTTCAGATGTTAGATGTGATTAGACTCGAGACGCATCAGCGAAATCGGCCTCATCTCGCCTGGAGGGGAGAACCTCCTGGATTTTCTCGAGTTGCGGCAGGTGCTCTCGACTTACGACTGGGGACCTCAGGACCCGCTGTGGTGGCCTCAGGAAAGGCCAGTCCCCATGCGTGTTGCTCGGGGGGCCTCTCGGGTTTCCTCTCCCGTCGATGCCTGGGCCTAAGATCTTGTGTGGAGTCAGTGTCGGAACTTGAGGATTCCTCTCCAGTACTGACATGGATCTTGTGGTACTTCTGGAGGCTCCCTAGTGGAGTCAGTCCTCGTGTCCAGTGGGGGCATGCACGTGTGCTTACCTCTCGAGCTGTAGCAGCAGTGTCATGCTTCCCTTCGTGGGGATCAAGGGATCTGTGGCTTTCCCTCAAGGTTTTTCCCACCGGGCTGTCCCACGTGCCACCGTGTTGTGAGTAGATCCTTGGCTTGAAATTCGAATCAGTGCAGGGAAAACAGGTTTCCCTGGAATGGACTGAGAAATCAGGGGGACTCTGGAATGGGGGGCCTGATCCTGGAGTTTCCCTCGTCTTTTCCTGTGGAGAGCGCCTCCTCTTGAGATGCGACGGGAACGCCGGGAATTCTTTCCCGACCACGCAGGGAAAGGATCCCTCCTCTCGAGCTAGCAGGCGGAAACGGGGCCACTCTGGAATTGGGCGGGACTCTCGTGTTACTCATGAGTGGAGACCGGTATGTCGGGAAACTTCTTGAGTTGCAGCAAGGGTGTGAAGGACCCTTTGGAAGTTCCAGAGGTCGGTGTGATTAGCCCGAGATACCTCAGCGGGAAATGGGACTCAGCTGGCCTGGAGGGGGAGAACCTCCTGGATTTTCCCGAGTTGCGGCAGTGCTCTCGACTTAGGCGGGACCTCAGGGACCCGCTCTAGTGGCCCACAGGAAAGGCCAGTCCCCATGCGAGCTGCTCGGGGGGCCTCTCCAGATTCCTCTCCATCGATGCCGGGCCTAAGACCTTGTGGGGAGTCGGTGCCGGAACCTGAGGATTCCTCTCCAGTGCAGACATGGATCTTGGTGTACTTCTGGAGTCTCCCCAGGGGAGTCAGTCTTCGTCTCGAGTCGGGGCATGCACGTGCGCTTTCCTCCCCGAGCTGTATCAGCAGTGTCAAGCTTCCCATCGCGTGGATCAATGGATCTGTGGCTTTCCATCGAGGCTTTCCCCACAAGGCTTCCCACGAGGCTTTCCTGCAGGGCTGTCCCACGTGCCACCGTGGTTTGAGTCGATCCTCGGCTAAAAGTCGAGGCAGTGCAGGGAAAACAGGTTTCCCTGGAATGGTCTGAATCTTCTGGGGGACTCTGGGAATGGTGGCTCGAAACTGGAGTTCCTCTCGCCTTTACTGTGGAGAGCGCCTCCTCTTGAGAGGCGACGGGAACGCTGGGAATTCTTTCCTGACCACGCAGGGGAAAGGATCCCTCCTCTCGAGCTACGAGGCGGAAACGGGGCTCCTCTGGATGTGCGGGGGAACTCTCGTGCTTCCTCTCGAGTGGAGACAGGTATGTCGGGGATCTTCTTGAGTTGCAGCAAGGGTGTGAAGGACCCTTTGGAAGTTCAAGGGTTTAGGTGTGATTAGCCTCGAGACGCCTCAGCGGAAATGGCCTCCTCTTGCCTGGAGGGGAGAACCTCCTGGATTTTCTCGAGTTGCGGCAGGTGCTCCCGACTTACGACGGCGACCTCAGGGACCTGCTCTGGTGGCCTCAGGAAAGGCCAGTCCCCTTGCGAGTTGCTCAGGGGCCTTTCGGGGGCCTCTCGGGTTTCCTCTCCCGTCGATGCTTGGGCCTAAAACCTTGTGTGGAGTCAGTGCCGGAAACTGAGGATTCCTCTCCAGTGCTGACATGGATCTTTGGGTACTTCTGGAGTCTCCCCAGGGAGTCAGACCTCGTCTCGAGTATGGGCATGCACGTCGGCTTTCCTCCCGAGCTATAGCAGCAGTGTCATGCTTCCCTTCGCGTGGATCAAGGGATCAGGGGCTTTCCCTCGAGGCTTTCCCACGAGGCTTTCCCACGAGGCTTTCCCACAGGGCTGTCCCACGTGCCACCGTGGTGTGTGTCGATGTCGATCCTCGGCTTGAAAGTCGAGGCAGTGCAGGGAAAACAGGTTTCCCTGGAATGGACTGAGACATCTTGGGGACTCTGGGAACGGTGGCACGACCCTGGAGTTCCTCTGCCTTTCCTGTGGAGAGAGCGCCTCCTCTTGAGATGCGACGGGAACGCCGGGAATTTTTTCCCAACCACGCAGGGAAAGGATCCCTCCTCTCGAGCTAGGAGGCGGAAACGGGGCTCCTCTGGATGTGGGCGGGACTCTCGTGCTTTCTCTCTAGTGGAGAAAGGTATGTCGGCGAACTTCTTGAGTTGCAGATATGGTGTGAAGGACCCTTTGGAAGTTCCAGAGGTTAGGTGTGATTAGCCTGGAGACGCCTCAGCAGAAATGGGCCTCATCACGCCTGGAAGGGAGAACCTCCTGGATTTTCTCGAGTTGTGGCAGGAGCTCTCGTCTTACGACGGGAACCTCAGGGACCCGCTCTGGTGGCCTCAGGAAAGGCCAGTCCCCATGCGAGTTGCTCGGGGCCTCTCGGGATTCCTCTCCCTTCGATACCAGGGCCTAAGACCTTGTGTGGAGTCGGTGCCGGAACCTGAGGATTCCTCTCCAGGGCTGACATGGATCTTGGGGTACTTCTGGAGTCTCCCCAGGGGAGTCAGTCCTTGTCTCGAGTGGGGCATGCACGTGCTTTCCTCCCTAGCTGCAGCAGCAGTGTCACGGGTCCCTTCGGTGGATCAAGGGATCTGTGGGCTTTCCCTCGAGGCTTTCCACGAGGCTTTCCCACAGGGTTGTCCCACGTGCCACCATGGTGGGTGTCGAACCTCGGTTTGAAAGTCGAGGCAGTGCAGGGAAACAGGTTTCCCTGGAATGGCCTGAGACATCTGGCGGACTCTGGGAATGGTGGCAAGACCCTGGAGTTCCTCTTGCCTTTCCTGTGGTTGCGCCTTCTCTTGAGATGCGACTGGAACGCCGGGAATTCTTTCCGGATAACGCAGGGAAAGGATCCTTCCTCTCGAGCTATGAGGCGAAACGGGCTCCTCTGGCTGTGGGCAAGACTCTCGTGCTTCCTTTTGAGTGGAGATGGGGTTTCGGGGAACTTCTTGAGTTGCAGCTAGGGTTTGAAGGCCCCTTTGTTAGTTCCAGACGCTTGTTGATTAGCCTCGAGACGCCTCGTCGGATATGGGCCACATCTCGCCTGGAGGGAGAACCTCCTGGATTTTCTCGAGTTGCAGCAGGATCTTCTCGACTTACGACTTGGACCTCAGAGACCCGCTCTGGTGGCCTCATGAAAGGCCAGTCCCCATGCAAGTTCTCGGGGGGCCTTCTCGGATTTCTCTCCGTCGATGCGGGGCCTAAGATCTTGTGTGGAGTCGGTGCCGGAACCTGAGGATTTCACTCCTGTGCTGCAATGGATCTTGGGTACTTCTGGAGTCTCCCAGGGGAGTCAGTCCTCGTATCGAGTGGGGCATGCACGTGCGCTTTCTCCGGAGCTGTAGCAGCAGTGTCACGCTTACATTTGCTTGGGATCAAGGGGTCTGTGGCTTTCCCTCGAGGCTCTCCACGAGGCTTTCCCACGAGGCACGAGGCTTTTCCCACAGGGCTGTCCCACGTGCCACCGTGGTGTGAGTCGATCCGTGGCTTGAAAGTCGAGGCAGTGCAGGGGAAAACAGGTTTCCCTGGAATGGACTGAGACATCTGGGGACTCAGGGAATGATGGCACGACCCTGCAGTTCCTCTCGCCTTTCCTGTGGAGAGCGCCTCCTCTTGAGATGCGAC
>NW_017207310.1:0-4478 GCF_001704415.2 Capra hircus | reverse complement strand
CCCCAGATGTCTCAGTCCATTCCAGGGAAACCTTTATTCCCTGCACTGCCTCGACTTTCAAACTGAGGATCGACTCACACCACAGTGGCACGTGGGAAGCCCTGGGAAAAGCCTCGTGGGGAAAGCCTCGAGAAAAGCCACAGATCCCTTGATCCATGTGAAGGGAAGCGTGACACTGCTGCTACAGATCGGAGGAAAGCGCACGTGCATGCCCCCAGTTGAGTAGAGGACTGACTGCCCTGAGAGACTCCAGAAGTACACCAAGATCCATGTCAAGCACTGCAGAGGAATCCTCAGGTTCCAGCACTGACTTCCACACAAGATCTTAGGCACCGGCATCGAAGGGAGAGGAATCCGAGAGGCCCTGAGCAACTCGCATGGGGACTGGCCTTTCCTGAGGCCTCCAGAGCGGGTCCCTGAGGTCCCCATCGTAAGTGAGAGCACCTGCCGCAACTCGAGAAAATCCAGGAGGTTCTCCCCTCCAGGCGAGATGAGGCCCATTTCCGCTGAGGCGTCTCGAGGCTAATCACATCTAACATCTGGAACTTCCAAAGGGTCCTTCACACCCTTGCTGCAACTCAAGAAGTTCCCCGACATACCGGTCTCCACTCAAGAGTAACATGAGAGTCCCCGACCATTTCCAGAGTGGCCCCGTTTCCGACTGCTAGCTCGAGAGGAGAGATCCTTTCCCTGCGTGGTCGGGAAAGAATTCCTAGCATTCCTATCGCATCTCAAGAGGAGGCGCTCTCCACAGGAAAGACGAGAGGAACTCCAGGATCAGGCCCCATTCCAGAGTCCCCCTGATTTCTCAGGCCATTGCAGGGAAACCTGTTTTCCCTGCACTGCCTCGACTTTCAAGCCGAGGATCGACTCACACCACGGTGGCACGTGGGACAGCCCTGTGGGGAAGCCTCGTGGGAAAGCCTTGTGGGAAAGCCTCGATGGAAAGCCACAGATCCCTTGATCCACGCGAAGGGAAGCGCCACACTGCTGCTAAAGCTCCGGAGGAAAGCGCACGTGCATGCCCCCATTCGAGCCGATGACTGACTCCCTGGAGAGACTCCAGAAGTACCCCAAGATCCATGTCAGCACTGGAGAGGAATCCTCAGTTTCTGGCACAGACTCCACACAAGGTCTTAAGCCCGGCTTCGACGGGAGAGGAATCCCGAGAGCCCCCCGAGCAACTCGCTTGGGGACTGGCCTTTCCTGTGGCCACAAGAGCGGGTGCCTGAGGTCCCCGTCGTAAGTCGAGAGCACCTGCCGCAACTCGAGAAAATCCAGGAGGTTCTCCCCTCCAGCGCGAGTTGAGGCCCATTTCCGCTGAGGCGTCTCCAGGATATTCACCTAACCTCTGGAACATCCAAAGGTTTCTTCACACCCTTGCTGCAACTCAAGAAGTTCCCCGACATACCCGTCTCCACTCGAGAGGAAGCACGAGAGTCCCGCCCACATCCAGAGGAGCCAGGATTCCGCCTGCTAGCTCGAGAGGAGGGATCTTTCCCTTCGTGTCGGCAAAGCATTCCCGGCGTTCCCGTCCGACCTCAAGAGGAGGCACTCTCTACAAGAAAGGCGAGAGGAACTCCAGGTCGTGCCACCATTCCCAGAGTCCCCCAGATGTCTCAGTCCATTTCCAGGGAAACCTGTTTTCCCTGCACTGCCTCGACTTTCAAGCGAGGATCGACTCACACCACGGTGGCACGTGGGACAGCCCTGTGGGCCTCGTGGGAAAGCCTCGTGGGAAAGCCTCGAGGGAAAAGCCCCTGATCCCTTGATCCACACGAAGGGAAGCGTGACACTGCTGCTTCGCTCGGAGGAAAGCGCACGTGCATTCCCCCACTCGAGACGACGACTGACTCCCCTGGGGAGACTCCAGAAGTACCCCAAGATCCATCTCAGCACTTGAGAGGAATGCTCAGGTTCCGGCACCTACTCCACGCAAGATCTTAGGCCCGGCATCCACCGAGAGGCCCCGAGCAACTCGCATGGGGACTGGCCTTGCCTGAGGCCACCAGAGCGGGTCCCTGAGGTCCCCGTCGTAAGTCGAGAGCACCTGCCGCAACTCGAGAAAATCCAGGAGGTTCTCCCCTCCAGGCGAGATGAGGCCCATTTCCGCTGAGGCGTCTCGAGGCTAATCACACCTAAACTCTGGAACTTCCAAAGGGTCCTTCACACCCTTGCTGCAACTCAAGAAGTTCCCCGAGATACCAGACTACACTCGAGAGGAAGCACGAGAGTCCTGCCCACATCCAGAGGAGCCCCGTTTACCGCCTCCTAGCTCGAGAGGAGGGATCCTTTCCCTGCATGGTCGGGAAAGAATTCCCTGCGCTTTCCCGTCACATCTCAAGTGGCAGCGCTCTCCACAGGAAAGGCGAGAGGAACTCCAGGGTTGTGCGCACCATTCCAGAGTCCCCCAGATGTCTCAGTCCATTCCAGGGAAACCTGTTTTCCTGCCACTGCCTCGACTTTCAAGCGAGGATCGACTCACACACTCGGTGGCACGTGGGAACAGCCCTGTGGGAAGGCCTCGTGGGAAAGCCTCTAGGGGGAAAGCCACAGATCCGTTGATCCACGCGAAGGGAAGCGCCACACTGCTGCTGCAGCTCGGGAAGGAAAGCGCATCGTGCATGCCCGCACTCGAGACGAGGATTGACTCCCCTGGAGAGCCTCCAGAAGTAACCCAAGATCCATGTCTGCACTGAAGAGGAAAACCTCAGGTTCCAGCACCGACTCCACACAAGGTCTTAGGCCCCAGCATCGACTGGAGAGGAATCCCGAGAGGCGCCCCAAAGCAACTCGCATGGGTACTGTCCTTTCCTGAGGCCACCTAGAGCGGGTCCCTGAGGTCCCCGACGTAAGTCGAGAGCACCTGCCGCAACTCGAGAAAATCCAGGAGGTTCTCCCCTAAAGGCGAGTTGAGGCCCATTTCCGCAGAGGTGTCTCGAGGCTAATCACACCTAACCTCTGGAATTTCCAAATGGTCCTTCAAAACCATGCTGCAACTCAAGATGATCCCCGACATACCCGTCTCCACTCGAGAGGAAGCACGAGAGTCCCGCCCACATCCAGAGGAGCCCCGTTTCCGCCTCCTAGCTCGAGAGGAGGGATCCTTTCCCTGCGTGGTCGGGAAAGAATTCCCGGCGTTCCCGTCGCATCTCAAGAGGAGGCGCTTTCCACAGGAAAGGCGAGAGGAACTCCAGGGTCGTGCCACCATTCCCAGAGTCCCCTGGATGTCTCAGTCCATTCCAGGGAAAGCTGTTTTCCCTGCAGTGCGTCGGCTTTCAAGCCGAGGATCGACTCACACCATGGTGGCACGTGGGACAGCCTTGTGGGAAAGCCTCGTGGGAAAGCCTCGAGGAAAGACCCTGATCCCTTGATCCACGCAAAGGGAATCGCGACACTGCTGCTACAGCTCGGGAGGAAAGCGCACGTGCATGCCCCCTCTCGAGACGAGGACTGACTGCCCTGGGGAGACTCCAGAAGTACCCTAAGATCCATGTTTGCACTGGAAAGGAATCCTCAGGTTCCGGCACTGACTCCACACAAGGTCTTAGGCCCCAGCATCGACGAGACAGGAATCCCGAGAGGCCCCCGAGCAACTCGCATGGGGACTGGCCTTTCCTGAGGCCACCAGAGCGGATCCCTGAGGTCCGGTCGTAAGTCGAGAGCACCTGCCGCATCTCGAGAAAATCCAGGAGGTTCTCCCCTCCAGGCGAGATGAGGCCCATTTCCGTTGAGGCAACTAGGGGGTAATCACGCTTTAACTCTGGAACTTCCAAAGGGTCCTTCACACCCTTGCTGCAACTCAAGAAGTTCCCCGACATACCCGTGTCCACTCAAGAGGAATCCGAGAGTCCCGCCCATATCCAGAGTGGCCCCGTTTCCGCCTGCTAGCTCGAGAGGAGGGATACGTTCCCTGCGTGGTCAGGAAAGAATTCCCGGCGTTCCCGTCGCATCTCAAGAGGAGGCGCTCTCCACAGGAAAGGCGAGAGGAACTCCAGGGTCGTGCCACCATTCCCTGAGTCCCCCAGATGTCTCAGTCCATTCCTGGGAAAACTGTTTTCCCTTCACTGCCTCGACTTTAAAGCGAGGATCGACTCACACCACCGTGGCACGTGGGAAAGCCCTGTGGGAAAGCCTCGTGGGAAAGCCTCATGGGAAAGTCTAGATGGAAAGCCACAGATTCCTTGATCCACGAAAAGGGAAGCGTGACACTGCTGCTTACAGCTCGGGAGGAAAGCGCACGTGCATGCCCCCACTCGAGACGAGTACTTACGCCTCTGGGGAGATTGCAGAAGTCCCGAAGATCCATGTCGGCACTGGAGAGGAATCCTCAGGTTCCGGCACTGACTCCACACAAGGTCTTAGGCCCCGGCATCGACGGGGGAGAGGAATCCCGAGAGGCCCCGAGCAACTCGCATGGGGACTGGCCTTCCTGAGGCCACCAGAGTGGGTCCCTGAGGTCCCCGTCGTAAGTCGAG
>NW_017207309.1:0-4480 GCF_001704415.2 Capra hircus | reverse complement strand
GTGGGAAAGCCTCGTGGGAAAGCCTCGTGGGAAGCCTCGTGGGAAAGCCTGGCGGGAAAGCCCCTGATCCCTTGATCCACCCGAAGGGAAGCGCGACACTGCTGCTAGAGCTCGGAAGGAAAGCGCACGTGCATGCCCCCACTCGAGTAGAGGTCTGACTGCACTGGGAGACGCCAGAAGTCCCCCAAGATCCATGTCAGCACTGGAGAGGAATCCTCAGGTTCCAGCACCGACTCCACACAAGATCTTAGGCCCGGCATCGACGGAGAGGAATCCGAGATCCCGAGAGCATCGCATGGGGACTGGCCTTTCCTGAGGCCACCACAGCGGGTCCCTGAGGTCCCCGTCGTAAGTCGAGAGCCTGCCGCAACTCGAGAAATCCAGGAGGTTTCTCCCTCCAGGCGAGCTGAGTCCCATTTCCGCTGAGGCGTCTCGAGGCTAATCACACCTAACCTCTGGAACTTCAAAAGGGTCCTTCACACCCTTGCTGCAACTCAAGAAGTTCCACGACATACCCGTCTCCACTCGAGAGGAAGCACGAGAGTCCGCCCACATCCAGAGGAGCCCGTTTCCGCCTCCTAGATCGAGGGAAGGGATCCTTTCCCTTCGTGGACGTGAAAGAATTCCCGGCGTTCCCATCGCATCTCAAGAGGAGGCGCTCTCCACAGGAAAAGCAACAGGAATTCCAGGGTCGTGCCACCATTCCCAGAGTCCCCCAGATGTCTCAGTCCATTCCAGGGAAACCTGTTTTCCTACACTTCCTCGACTTTCAACCCGAGGATCGACTCACACCACGGTGGAACGTGGGACAGCCCTGTGTGAAATCCTGGTGGGAAAGCCAAGAGGGAAAGCCACAGATCCCTTGATCCACGCGAAGGGAAGCGTGACACTGCTGCTACACCTCGGGAGGAAAGCGCACGTGAATGCCCCAACTCGTGACGAGGACTGACTCCCCTGGGGAGACTCCAGAAGTACCCAAGATCCATGTCAGCACTGAAGAGGAATCCTCAGGTTCTGCCACCCACTCCACACAAGATCTTAGGCCCCGGCATCGTCGGGAGAGGAATCCCGAGCGGCCCCATGCAACTCGCATGGGGACTGGCCTTTCCTGAGGCCACCAGAGCGGGTCCCTGAGGTCCCCGGCGTAAGTCGAGAGCACCTGCCAGAACTCGAGAAAATCCAGGAGGTTCTCCCCCTCCAGGCGAGATGAGGCCCATTTCCGCTGAGGCGTCTCGAGGCAAATCACTAACCTCTGGAACTTCCAAAGGTTACTTCACACCCTTGCTGCAACACAAGAATTTCCCTGACATACCCGTCTCCACTCGAGAGGAAGCACGAGAGTCCCGCCCACATCCAGAGGAGACCCGTTTCCCCCTCCTAGATCGAGAGGAGGGAACCTTCCCCTGCGTGGTCGGGAAAAGAATTCCGGGCTTCCGTCGATCTCAAGCGGAGGCGCTCTCCACAGGAAAGGCGAGAGGAACTCCAGGGTCTTGCCAGCATTCCCAGAGTCCCCCAGATGTCTCAGTCCATTTCAGGGAAACCTGTTTTCCCTGCACTGCCTCGACTTTCAAGCCGGAGGATCGACTCACACCACGGTGGCACGTGGGACAGCCCTGTGGGAAGGCCTCGTGGGAAAGCCTCGAGGGAAAGCCACAGATCCCTTGATCAACGCGAAGGGAAGCGTGACACTGCTGCTACAGCTCGGGAGGAGAGCGCACGTGCATGCCCCCACTCGGGACGAGGACTGACTCCCCTGGGGAGACTCCAGATGTACCCCAAGATCCATGTCAGCACTGGAGAGGAAGTCTCAGGTTCCGGCACCGACTCCACACAAGGTCTTAGACCCGGTATCGAAGGGAGAGGAATCCCGAGAGGCCCCCGAGCAACTCGCATGGGGACTGGCCTTTCCTGAGGCCACCACAGCGGGTCCCTGAGGTCCCCGTCGTAAGTCGAGAGCACCTGCCGCAACTCGAGAAAATCCAGGAGGTTCTTCCCTCCAGGCGAGATGAGGCCCCATTTCCGCTGAGGCGTCTCGAGGATAATCACACCTAACCTCTGGAACTTCCACAGGGTCCTTCACACCCTTTCTGCAACTCAAGAAGTTCCCCGACATACCCGACTCCACTCGAGAGGAAGCACGAGAGTCCCGCCCACATCCAGAGGAGCCCCGTTTCGCCTCCTAGCTCGAGTGGAGGGATCCTTTCCCTGCGTGGTCGGAAAGAATTCCCGGTGTTCCCGTTGCATCTCAAGAGGAGGCGCTCTCCACAGGAAAGGTCAGAGGAACTCCTGGGTCGTGCCACCATTCCCAGAGACCCCTGGATGTCTCAGTCCATTCCAGGGAAAACTGTTTTCCCTGCACTGCCTCGACTTTCAAGCCGAGGATGGACTCACACCACGGTGTCACGTGGGACAGCCCCGTGGGAAAGCCTCGTGGGAAAGCCTCGTGGGAAAGCCTGGCGGGGAAAGCCCCTGATCCCTTGATCTACCCGAAGGGAAGCGCGACACTGCTGCTAGAGCTCGGAAGGAAAGCGCACGTGCATGCCCCCACTCGAGTAGAGGTCTGACTGCACTGGGAGACGCCAGAAGTCCCCAAGATCCATGTCAGCACTGGAGAGGAATCCTCAGGTTCCGCCACCGACTCCACACAAGGTCTTAGGCCCCGGCATCGACGGAGAGGAATCCCGAGAGGCCCCGAGCAACTCGCATGGGGACTGGCCTTTCCTGAGGCCACCAGAGCGGGTCCCTGAGGTCCCCGTCGTAAGTCGAGAGCACCTGCCGCAACTCGAGAAAATCCAGGAGGTTCTCCCCTCCAGGCGAGATGAGGCCCGTTTTCCGCTGAGGCGTTTCGAGGCAAATCACACCTATCCTCTGGAACTTCCAAAGGTCCTTCACACCCTTTCTGCAACTCAAGAAGTTCCCCGACATACCCGTCTCCAATTGAGTGGAAGCACGAGAGTTCCGCCCACATCCAAAGGAGCCCCGTTTCGGCCTCCTAGATCGAGTGGAGTGATACTTCCCCTGTGTGTTCGGGAACGAATCCCGGCGTTCCCGTCGCATCTCAAGAGGAACCGCTCTCCACAGGAAAGGCGAGAGGAACTTCAGGGTCGTGCCAGCATTCCCAGAGTCCCCCAGATGTCTCAGTCCATTCCAGGGAAAACTGTTTTCCCTTCACTGCCTCGACGTTCAAGCCGAGGATCGACTCACACCACGGTGGAACGTGGGACAGCCCTGTGGGAAGGCCTCGTGGGAAAGCCTCGAGGGAAAGCCACAGATCCCTTGATGCACGCGAAGGGAAGAGCGACACTGCTGCTACAGCTCGGAGGAAAGCGCACGTGCATGCCCCCATTCGAGACGAGGACTGACTCCCCTGGGAAGACTCCAGAAGTACCCCAAGATCCATGTCAGCACTGGAGAGGAATCCTCTGGTTCCGGCACCTACTCCACACAAGGTCTTAGGCCCCGGCATCGACGGGAGAGGAATCCCTAGAGGCCCCCGAGCAACTCGCATGGGGACTGGCCTTTCCTGAGGCCAGCAGAGCGGGTCGCTGTGGTCCCCGTCCTAGGTCGAGGGCACCTGCCGACACTCGAGAAAATCCAGGAGGTTCCCCCATCCAGGCGAGATGAGGCCCATTTCCGCTGAGGTGTCTCGAGGCTAATCACACCTAACCTCTGAAACTTCCAAAGGGTCCTTCACACCCTTACTGCAACTCAAGTAGTTCCCCGACATGCCCGTCTCCATTCGAGAGGAAGCACGACAGTCCCGCCCCACATCCAGAGGAGCCCAGTGTCTGCCTCATAGCTCGAGAGGAGGGATCCTTTCCCTGCGTGCTCGGGAAAGAATTCCCGGCGTTCCCATAGCATGTCAAGAAGAGGCGCTCTCCACAGGAAAGGCGAGAGGAACTCCAGGGTCGTGCCACCATTCCCAGAGTCCCCCACATGTCTCAGTCCATTCCAGGGAAACCTGTTCTCCCTGTAATTCCTCGACTTTCAAGCCCAGGATCGACTCACACCACGCTGGCACGTGGCAGCCATTTGGGAAATCCTCGTGGAAAGCCTTGTGGGAAAGCCTCGAGGGAAAGCCACAGATCCCTTGATCCACGCGAATAGAAGTGTGACATTGCTGCTACAGCTCGGGAGAAATGGCTTATGCATGCCCCCACTGGAGACGAGGACTGACTCCCCTTGGGAGACTCCAGAAGTACCCCAAGATCCATGTCAGCACTGGAGAGGAATCCTCAGGTTCCGGCACCGACTCCACACAAGGTCTTAGGCCCCGGCATCGACGGGAGAGGAATCCCTAGAGGCCCCCGAGCAACTCGCATGGGGACTGGCCTTTCCTGAGGCCAGCAGAGCGGGTCCCTGTGGTCCCCGTCTAGTCTAGAGCACCTGCTGACACTCGAGAAAAATCCAGGAGGTTCCCCCTCCAGGCGAGATGAGGCCCATTTTCCGCTGAGGCGTTTCGAGGCTAATCACACCTAAC
>NW_017207308.1:0-4480 GCF_001704415.2 Capra hircus | reverse complement strand
GCACTTAGCTCCGTGCAAGCAGGGCTTTCCTCTTGACGGGGCTGCTGCCTCCTCTTCCCCCGAGGAGGCTCGCTTCCCTGCTGGCTGTGCACTCGCCTATCAGGGGGGCGCAGGGCTCCTCCAGCAGGTCTTGCCTCAGGGGCTGCTTCCCCTGAGTTGAGGCTGTGGGCGGGAACCCAGACACGCAGGATAAGGCCCCAACCACCTGCACATGTCTCTGCTGGGGAGGAGAGTGCTAGGGAACCTACGTCTCTCACACACTTTCTAGGCACCCACGGAGTCAGCCTCTGGGAGTGTGGGGATGCAAAACCCAGCCAGGGGCCCTTGGAACCTGGTGCTCTCCGTGCGGAGCTTTGTCTGGGCGGCCAAGGAACCGCTGAAGGAGCCCTGCTGTTGCCCTTCGCTTCCCTCTGACAGAGCTTTCACTGCTGGAGCCCTTGGCAGTGTGCAACCCACCAGCCCCTAAGCCCTCCTCAAGGACGCTTGGGACCTAAGTGCAAAGGCAAGGCAGGGGTAGAGCTGAAGCCAGGAAGGCGCCAGTGGCGTTTCCGAGCCTCACACAGCCTGCTCCTTCCTGGGGAGGGAGCCTTAAAGCAAGGCAAGTCTGCGCAAGGCTCGCCTATGGCAGAGCTTCTTGGTGCCAGGAACTCTGCCAGATCGGGCCTCTGAACAGAGCTAGAGATCTGCCCTACTGGAGTCGCGCTTAGCTTCGTGTAAGCAGGGATTTCAGCTTGACGGGGACTTGCTGCCTCCTCTTCCCCCGAGGAGGCTCGCTTCCCTGCTGGCTGTGCACTCGTCTATCAGGCGGGGGCGCAGGGCTCCTCCAGCAGGTCTTGCCTCAGGGGCTGCTTCCCATGAGTTGGGGCTTTGGGCAGGAACCCAGACACGCAGGATCAGGCCCCAAACACCTGCACATGTCTCTGCTGGGGAGGAGAGTGCTAGGGAACCTACGTCTGTCATACACTTTCTGGGCACCCAAGGAATCAGCCTCCGTGTGTGCGGGGCTGAAAACCCCAGCCAGGGGCCCTGGGAGCCTGGTGCTCTCGGTGCGGCGCTGATTGTAGGCGGCCTAGAAACCGCTGGAGGAGCCCTGCAGTTGCCCTTCCCTTCCCTCTGACAGAGCTCTCACTGCTGAAGCCCTTGGCAGTGTGCAACCCACCACCCCCTAAGCCCTCCCCAACCACGCCTGGCACCTATGTGCAAAGGCAAGGCAGGATTGGAGCTGAGGCAAGGAAGGCACCAGTGGCGTCTCCCAGGCTCCTGCTGCCTGCTCCTTCCTGGAGAGGCAGCCTAAAAGCAAGGCAAGTCTGGGCAAGGCTAGCCCCCGGCAGAGCAGCCTCGCGCCAGGAACTCTGCCAGATCGGGGCTCTGAGCAGAGCTAGAGCTCTGCCGTACTGGAGGCCCACTTAGCTCCGTGCAAGCAGGGCTTTCCTCTTGACTGGGCTCGGCTGCCTCCTCTTCTCCCGAGGAGGCTCGCTACACTGCTGGCTGTGCTCTCGCCTATCAGGCGGGCGCGCAGGGCTCCTTCAGCAGGTCTTGCCTCAGGGGCTGCTTCCCCTGAGTTGAGGCTGTGGGCAGGAACCCAGACACGCAGGATAAGGCCCCAACCACCTGCACATGTCTCTGCTGGGGAGGAGAGTGCTAGGGAACCTACGTCTCTCACACACTTTCTAGGCACCCACGGAGTCAGCCTCTGGGAGTGTGGGGATGCAAAACCCAGCCAGGGGCCCTTGGAACCTGGTGCTCTCCGTGCGGAGCTTTGTCTGGGCGGCCAAGGAACCGCTGAAGGAGCCCTGCTGTTGCCCTTCGCTTCCCTCTGACAGAGCTTTCACTGCTGGAGCCCTTGGCAGTGTGCAACCCACCAGCCCCTAAGCCCTCCTCAAGGACGCTTGGGACCTAAGTGCAAAGGCAAGGCAGGGGTAGAGCTGAAGCCAGGAAGGCGCCAGTGGCGTTTCCGAGCCTCACACAGCCTGCTCCTTCCTGGGGAGGGAGCCTTAAAGCAAGGCAAGTCTGCGCAAGGCTCGCCTATGGCAGAGCATCTTGGTGCCAGGAACTCTGCCAGATCGGGCCTCTGAACAGAGCTAGAGATCTGCCGTACTGGAGTCGCACTTAGCTTCGTGGAAGCAGGGATTTCAGCTTGACGGGGACTTGCTGCCTCCTCTTCCCCCGAGGAGGCTCGCTTCCCTGCTGGCTGTGCACTCGCCTATCAGGCGGGGGCGCAGGGCTCCTCCAGCAGGTCTTGCCTCAGGGGCTGCTTCCCCTGAGTTGGGGCTGTGGGCAGGAACCCAGACACGCAGGATCAGGCCCCAAACACCTGCACATGTCTCTGCTGGGGAGGAGAGTGCTAGGGAACCTACGTCTGTCATACACTTTCTGGGCACCCAAGGAATCAGCCTCCGTGTATGCGGGGCTGAAAACCCCAGCCAGGGGACCTGGGAGCCTGGTGCTCTCCGTGTGGCGCTGAATCTGGGCGGCCAAGCAACCGCTGGAGGAGCCCTGCAGTTGCCCTTCCCTTCCCTCTGACAGAATTCTCACTGCTGGAGCCCTTGGCAGTGTGCAAGCCACCAGCCCCTAAGCTCTCCTTAAGGAGGACTGGGACCTAAGTACAAAGGCAAGGCAGGATTGGAGCTGAGGCAAGAAAGGCGCCAGTGGCGACTCCCAGGCACCTGCTGCCTGCTCCTTCCTGGAGAGGCAGCCTAAAAGCAAGGCAAGTCTGGGCAAGGCTAGCCCCCGGCAGAGCAGCCTCGCGCCAGAAACTCTGCCAGATCGGGGCTCTGAGCAGAGCTAGAGCTCTGCCGTACTGGAGGCCCACTTAGCTCCGTGCAAGCACGGCTTTCTTCTTGACTGCGCTCGGCTGCCTCCTCTTCTCCCGAGGAGGCTCGCTTCCCTGCTGGCTGTGCACTCGCCTATCAGGCGGGGGCGCGCAGGGCTCCTCCAGCAGGTCTTGCCTCAGGGGCTGCTTCCCCTGAGTTGGGGCTGTGGGCAGGAACCAGACACGCAGGATCAGGCCCAAACACCTGCACATGTCTCTGCTGGGGAGGAGAGTGCTAGGGAACCTACGTCTGTCATACACTTTCTGGGCACCCAAGGAATCAGCCTCCGTGTGTGCGGGGCTGAAAACCCAGCCAGGGGCCCTGGGAGCCTGGTGCTCTCGGTGCGGCGCTGATTCTAGGCGGCCTAGAAACCGCTGGAGGAGCCCTGCAGTTGCCCTTCCCTTCCCTCTGACAGAGCTCTCACTGCTGAAGCCCTTGGCAGTGTGCAACCCACCACCCCCTAAGCCCTCCCCAACGACGCCTGGCACCTATGTGCAAAGGCAAGGCAGGATTGGAGCTGAGGCAAGGAAGGCACCAGTGGCGTCTCCCAGGCTCGCTCAGACAGCTCCTTCCTGGGGAGGGAGCCTAAAAGCAAGGCAAGTCTGGGCAAGGCGAGCCCCGGCCGAGCAGCCTCGCGCCAGAAACTCTGCCAGATCGGGGCTCTGAGCAGAGCTAGAGCTCTGCCGTACTGGAGGCCCACTTAGCTCCGTGCAAGCAGGGCTTTCCTCTTGACTGGGCTCGGCTGCCTCCTCTTCTCCCGAGGAGGCTCGCTACACTGCTGGCTGTGCTCTCGCCTATCAGGCGGGCGCGCAGGGCTCCTCCAGCAGGTCTTGCCTCAGGGGCTGCTTCCCCTGAGTTGAGGCTGTGGGCGGGAACCCAGACACGCAGGATAAGGCCCCAACCACCTGCACATGTCTCTGCTGGGGAGGAGAGTGCTAGGGAACCTACGTCTCTCACACACTTTCTAGGCACCCACGGAGTCAGCCTCTGGGAGTGTGGGGATGCAAAACCCAGCCAGGGGCCCTTGGAACCTGGTGCTCTCCGTGCGGAGCTTTGTCTGGGCGGCCAAGGAACCGCTGAAGGAGCCCTGCTGTTGCCCTTCGCTTCCCTCTGACAGAGCTTTCACTGCTGGAGCCCTTGGCAGTGTGCAACCCACCAGCCCCTAAGCCCTCCTCAAGGACGCTTGGGACCTAAGTGCAAAGGCAAGGCAGGGGTAGAGCTGAAGCCAGGAAGGCGCCAGTGGCGTTTCCGAGCCTCACACAGCCTGCTCCTTCCTGGGGAGGGAGCCTTAAAGCAAGGCAAGTCTGCGCAAGGCTCGCCTATGGCAGAGCATCTTGGTGCCAGGAACTCTGCCAGATCGGGCCTCTGAACAGAGCTAGAGATCTGCCGTACTGGAGTCGCACTTAGCTTCGTGGAAGCAGGGATTTCAGCTTGACGGGGACTTGCTGCCTCCTCTTCCCCCCGAGGAGGCTCGCTTCCCTGCTGGCTGTGCACTCGCCTATCAGGCGGGGCGCAGGGCTCCTCCAGCAGGTCTTGCCTCAGGGGCTGCTTCCCCTGAGTTGGGGCTGTGGGCAGGAACCCAGACACGCAGGATCAGCCCCAAACACCTGCACATGTCTCTGCTGGGGAGGAGAGTGCTAGGAACCTACGTCTGTCATACACTTTCT
>NW_017207307.1:0-4480 GCF_001704415.2 Capra hircus | reverse complement strand
CCTGAGGATTCCTCTCCAGTGCTGACATGGATCTTGGGTACTTCTGGAGTCTCCCCAGGGGAGTCAGTCTTCGTCTCGAGTGGGCATGCACGTGCGCTTTCCTCCCAAGCTGTATCAGCAGTGTCTCGCTCCCCTTCACGTGGATCAAGGGATCTGTGGCTTTCCTTCGAGGCTTTCCCATGAGACTTTCCAACGAGTCTTTCCCACAGGGCTGTCCCAGGTGCCACCATCGTGTGAGACGATCCTCGGCTTGAAAGTCGAGGCAGTGCAGGAAAAACAGGTTTCCCTGGAATGGCCTGAGACATCTGGGGTACTCTGGGAATGGTGAACGACCCCTGGAGTTCCTCACGCCTTTCCTGTGTAAAGCGCCCCCTCTTGAGATGAGACGGGAATGCCGAGAATTCTTTCCCGACCACGCAGGGAAAGGATCCCTCCTCTCGAGCTATGTGGCGGTAACGGGCTCCTCTGGATGTGGGCGGGACTCTCGTGCTTCCTCTCGAGTGGAGACGGGTATGTCGGGAACTTCTTGAGTTGCAGCAAGGATGTGAAGGACGTTTTGAAAGTTCCAGAGATTAGGTGTGATTAGCCTGGGACGCCTCAGAGGAAATGGGCCCCATCTCGCCTGGAGGGAGAACCTCCTGGATTTTCTCGAGTTGCGGCAGGTGCTCTCGACTTATGACGGGGACCCCAGGGACCCGCTCTGATGGCCTCAGGAAAGGCCAGTCCCCATGCTAGTTACTCGGGGCCCCTCGGGATTCCTCTCCCGTCGATGCGGGGCCTAAGACCTTGTTTGGAGTCGGTGCCGGAACGTGAGGATTCCTCTCCAGTGCTGACGTGGATCTTGGGGTACTTCTGGAGTCTCCCCAGGGAGTCAGTCCTCGTCTCGAGTGGGGGCATGCACGTGCGCTTTCCTCCCGAGCTGTAGCAGCAGTGTCACACTTCCCTTCGTGCTGATTAAAGCAACTGTGGCTTTCCCTCGAGGCTTTCCCACGAGGCTTTCCTCGAGGCTTTCCCACGAGGCTTCCCACAGGGCTGTCCACGTGCCACCGTGGTGTGAGTCGATCCGTGGCTTGAAAGTCGAGGCAGTGCAGGGAAAACAGGTTTCCCTGGAATGGACTGAGACATCTTGGGGACTCAGGATATGGTGGAACCACCCTGCAGTTCCTCTCGCCTTTCCTGTGGAGAGCGCCTCCTCTTGAGATGCGACGGGAACGCCAGGAATTCTTTCCCAACCACGCAGGGAAAGGGTCCCTCCTCTCGAGCTAGGAGGCGGAAGCGGGGCTCTTCTGGATGTGAGCGGGACTCTCGTGCTTCCTTTCGAGTGGAGACGGGTATGTCGGGGAACTTCTTGAGTTGCAGCAAGGGTGTGAAGGACCCCTTTAGAAATTCCAGATTTTAGATGTGATTAGCCTCGGTACGCCTCAGCGGAAATGGGCCTCATCTCGCCTGGAGGGGAGAACCTCCTGGATTTTCTCGAGTTGCGGGCAGGTTATCTCGTCTTACGACGGGGACCTCAGGGACCCGCTCTGGTGGCCTCAGGAAAGGCCAGTTCCCATGCGAGTTGCTCGGGGGCCTCTCGGGATTCCTCTCCCGTCGATACCGGGGCCTAAGACCTTGTGTGGAGTCAGTGCCGGAACCTGAGGATTCCTCTCCAGTGCCGACATGGATCTTCGGGGACGTCTGGAGTCTCGCCAGGGGCGTCAGACCTCGGCTCGAGTGGGGGCATGTACGTGCGCTTTCCTCCCGAGCTGTAGCAGCAGTGTCACGCTTCCCTTCGCATGGATCAAGGGATCTGTGGTTATCACTCGAGGCTTTCCCACGAGGCTTTCCAACGAGGCTTTCCCACAGGGCTGTCCCACGTTCCACCGTGCTGTGAGTCGATCCTCGGCTTGAAAGTCGAGGCAGTGCAGGGAAAAAGGTTTCCCGAGAAATGGACTGAGACATCTGGGGGACTCTGGGAATGTGGCACGAAATCTGGAGTTCCTCTCGCCTTTCCTGTGGAGAGCGCCCTCCTCTTGAGATGCGACGGGAACGCCGGGAAAGCTTTCCCGACCACGCAGGGAAAGGATCCCTCCTCTCGAGTTAGTAGGCAGAAACGGGGCACCTCTGGATGTGGGCGGGACTCTCGTGCTTCCTCTCGAGTGCGGACGGTATGTCGGGGAACTTCTTGAGTTGCAGCCAGGGTGTGAAGCACCGTTTGGAAGTTCCAGAGATTAGGTGTGATTAGCCTCGAGACGCCTCAGCAGAAATGGGCCTCATCTCGCCTGAGGGGAGAACCTCCTGGATTTTCTCGAGATAGGGCAGTTGCTCTCGACTTACGACGGGGACCTTCAAACACCCCCCTCTGGGGGCCTCAGGAAAGGCCAGTCCCCATGCGAGTTGCTCGGGGCCTCTCGGGATTCCTCTCCCGTCGATGCCGGGGGTCTAAGACCTTGTGTGGAGTCGGTGCCGGACCAGAGGTTTCCTCTGCAGTGCTGACATGGATCTTGGGATAATTCTGTAGTCTCCCCAGGGGAGTCAGTCCTCGTCTCGAGTGGGGCATGCCGTGTGCTTTCCTCCCGAGCTGTAGCAGCAGTGTCTCGCTTCCCTTCCCGTGAATCAAGGGATCTCTGGCTTTCCCTCGAGGCTTTCCCACGAGGCTTGCCCACAGGTCTGTCCCTCGTGTCACTGTGGTGTCAGTCGATCCTAGGCTTGAAAGTCGATTCATTGCAGGGAAAATAGCTTTCCCTGTAATGGACTGAGACATCTGGGGGACTCTGGAATGGTGGCACGACCCTGGAGTTCATCTCGCCTTTCCTGTGGAGAGCACCTCCTCTTGAGATGCGACGGGAACGCCGGGAACTTTTCCCAACCACGCAGGGAAGGTATCCCTGCTCTCGAGCTATCAGGCGGAAACGGGGCTCCTCTTGATGTGGGCGGGACTCTCGTGCTTCCTCTCGAGAGGAGTCGGGTATGTCGGGGAAACTTCTTGAGTTGCAGCAAGGATGTGAAGGACCCTTTGTAAGTTACAGAGGTTAGGTGTGATTAGCCTGGAGACGCCTCAGTAGAAATGGGCCTCATCTCGCCTGGAGGGGAGAACCTCCTGGATTTTTCTCGAGTTAGGGCAGGTGCTCTCGACTTACGACGGGGATCTCAGGGACCCGCTCTGGGGGCCTCAGGAAAGGCCAGTCATTGGAGTTGCTCGGGCCTCTCGGGATTCCTCTCCCGTCGATGCCGGGCCTAAGTCCTTGTGTGGAGTCAGTGCCAGAACCTGAGGTTTCCTCTCCAGTGCTGACATGGATCTTGGGGTACTTCTGGAGTCTCCCCAGGGGAGTCAGTCCTCGTTCCGAGTGGGGGCATGCACCTGCGCTTTCCTCCCCGAGGTGTAGCAGCGGTGTCATGCTCCCATCGCGTGGATCAAGGGATCAGTGGCTTTCCCTCGAGGCTTCCTCACGAGGCTTTCCAATAAAGGCTTTCCCACATGGCTGTCCCACGTGCCACCGTGGTGTGAGTCGATCCTTGGCTTGAAAGTCGAGGCAGTGCAGGGAAAACAGGTTTCCCTGGAATGGACTGAGACATCTGGGGGACTCTGGAATGGTGGCACGACCCTGGAGTTCCTCTCGCCTTTCCTGTGGGGAGCGCCTCCTCTTGAGATGCGACGGGAACGCCAGGAATTCTTTCCGACCACGCAGGGAAAGTATCCCTCCTCTCTAGCTAGGAGGCGGAAACGGGTCTCCTCTGGATGTGGGCGGACTCTCGTGCTTCCTGTCGAGTGGAGACGGGCATGTTGGGGAACTTCTTGAGTTGCAGCAAGGGTGTGAAGGACCCTTTGGAAGTTCCAGAGTTTAGGTGTGATTAGCCTCGAGACCCCTCATCGGAAATGGGCCCTCATCTTTCCAGGAGAGGAGAACCTCCTGGATTTTTCTCGAGTTGCAGCAGGTGCTCTCGACTTACGACGGGGACATCAGGGACCGCTATTGTGGCCTCACGATGGCCAGTCCCATGCGAGTTGCTCATGGGCCTCTCGGGATTCCTCTCCCGTCGATGCCGGGACTTAAGATCTTGTGTGGAGTCTGTGCCAAAACCTGAGGATTCCTCTCCATTGCTGACATGTATCTTGGGGCACTTCTGGAGTCTCCCCAGGAGAGTCAGTCCTCGTCTCGAGTGGGGGCATGCACGTGCGCTTTCCTCCGAGCTGTAGCAGCAGTGTTGAGCTTCCCTTCGCGAGGATCAAGGGATCTGTGGCTTTCCCTCGAGGCTTTCCACGACGCTTTCCCATGCCGCTTTCCCACCAGGTTTTCCCACAAGGCTTTCCCACAGTGATGTCCCACGTGACACTGTGGTGTCAGTCGATCCTCGGTTTGAAAGTCGAGGCAGTGCAGGGACAAAAGTATTCCTGGAATGCCTGAGCATCTGGGGGACTCTGGGAATGGTGGCACGACCCTGGAGTTCCTCTCGCCTTTCCTGTGGAGAGCGCCTCCTCTTGAGATGCGACGGAAAA
>NW_017207306.1:0-4480 GCF_001704415.2 Capra hircus | reverse complement strand
ATGCACGTGCGTTTCTCCGAGCTGTAGCAGCAGTGTCACGCTTCCTTTCCGTGGATCAAGGGATCTGTGGCTTTCCTTTCCACGAGGCTTTCCCACAGGCTGTCCCACTGCCACCGTGGTGTGAGTCGATCGTCCGCGTGAAAGTCGAGGCAGGAAAGAGTTTTCAAAGGAATGGACTGAGACATCTGGGGACTCTGGGAATGGTGCACGACCCTGGAGTTCCTCTCACCTTTCCTGTGGAGAGCGCCTCCCTTGAGATGCGACGGGAATGCAGGAATTTCTTCCCCGACCACGCAGGGAAAGGATCCTCTCTCAGCTAGGAGGCGGAAAAGTGGCTCCTCTGGATGTGGGCGGGACTCTCGTGCTTCCTCTCGAGTGGAGACGGGTGTCGGGGAACTGCTTGAGTTGCAGCAAGGGTGTGAAGGACCCTTGGAAGTTCCAGAGGTTAGGTGTGACTAGCCTGGAGACGCCTCAGCGAAATGGGCCTCATCTCGCTGAGGAGAACCTCTGGATTTTTTCGAGTTGCGGCAGGTGCTCTCGACTTTCGTCGGGGACCTCAGGGACCCGCTCTGGTGGCCTCAGGAAAGGCCAGTCCCCATGCGAGTTGCTCGGGGGCCGCTCGGATTCCTCTCCCGTCGATGCTGGGCCTAAGACCTTGTGTGGAGAAGTGCCGGAACTGAGGATTCTCTCCAGTGCTGACATGGATCTTGGGTACTTCTGGAGTCTCCCCAGGGGAGTCAGTCCTCGTCTCGAGTCTTGCATGCACGTGCGCTTTCCTCCCGAGCTGTAGCAGCGGTGTCACGCTTCCCTTTGCGAGATCAAGGGATCTGTGGCTTTCCCTCGAGGCTTTCCCACGAGGCTTTCCGCCTTCCCAGGGCGTCCCACGTGCCACGTGGTGTGAGTCAATCCTCGGCTTGAAAGTCGAGGCAGTGCAGGGAAAACAGGTTTCCCTGGAATGGACTGAGCATCTGGGGGACTCTGGGAATGGTGGCACGACCTGGAGTTCCTCTCCTTTTCTGTGGAGACGCGCTCCTCTTGAGATGCGACGGGAACGCCGGGAATTCTTTCCCGACCCGCAGGGAAAGGATCCCCTCTCGAGCTAGAGATGGAAACGGGGCTCCTCTGGAGGTTGGCGGAACGCTAGTGCTTCCTCTCGAGTGGAGACGGGAATGTCGGGGAACTTCTTGAGTTGCAGCAAGGGTGTGAAGGACCCTTTGGAAGTTCCAGATGTTAGATGTGATTAGCCTCGAGACGCCTCAGCGGAAATGGGCCTCATCTCGCCTGGAGGGAGAACCTCCTGGACGTTCTCGAGTTGCGGCAGGTGCTCTCGACTTACGACGGGACCTCAGGGACCCGCTCTGGTGGCCTCAGGAAAGGCCAGTCCCAATGCGAGTTGCTCGGGGGGCCTCTCGGGATTCCTCTCCCGTCAATGCCGGGGCCTAAGATCTTGTGTGGAGTCGTTGCGGAACTTGAGGATTCCTCTCCAGTGCTGATGTGGATCTTGGGTAGTTCTGGAGTCTCCCAGGGGAGTCAGTCCTCCTCTCGAGTGGGGGCATGCTCGTGCGCTTTCCTCCCGAGCTGTAGCAGCAGTGTCCCGCTTCCATAGGCGTGGATCAAGGGATCTGTGGCTTTCGCTTGAGGCTTTCCCACGAGGATTTCCCACGAGGCTTTCCCACAGGGCTATCCCACGTCCACCGTGGTGTGAGTCGATCTTCGGCTTGAGAGTCGAGGCAGGTTTCCCTGGAATGGACTGAGACATCTGTGGGACTCTGGGAATGGTGGCACGACCCTGGAGTTCCTCTCGCCTTTACTGTGGAGAGCGCCTCCTCTTGAGATGCGACGGGAACACCGGGAATTCTTTCCCTACCACGCAGGGAAAGGATCCCCCCTCTCGAGCTAGGAGGCGGAAACGGGGCTCCTCTGGATGTGGGCGGGACTCTCGTGCTTCCTCTCGAGTGGAGACGGGTATGTCGGGGAACTTCTTGAGTTGCAGCAAGGGTGTGAAGGACCCTTTGGAAGTTCCAGAGGTTAGATGTGATTAGCCTCGAGATGCCTCAGCGGAAATGGGCCTCATCTCGCCTGGAGGGGAGAACCTCCTGGGTTTTCTCGAGTTGGGGCAGATTCTTTTGACTTACGACGCGGACCTCAGGGAACCACTCTGGTGGCCTCAGGAAAGGCCAGTCCCAATGCGAGTTGCTCGTGGGCCTCTCGGGATTCATCTCCCGTCGATGACGGGGCCTAAGATCTTTCCTGGAGTCGCTGCCGGAACCTGAGGATTTCTCTCCAGTGATGACATGGAACTTGGGGTACGTCTGGATTCTCCCCAGGGGAGTCAGTCCTCGTCTCGAGTGGGGGCATGCACGTGCGCTTTCCTCCCGAGCTGTAGCTGCAGTGTCACGCTTCACTTCACGTGGATCAAGGGATCAGGGGCTTTCCCACGAGGCTTTCCCACAGGGCTGTCCCACGTGCCACAGTGGTGTGAGTCGATCCTCGGCTTGAAAGTCGAGGCAGTGCAGGGAAAACAGGTTTCCCTGGAATGGACTGAGACATCTGGGGGACTCTGGGAATGGTGGCACGACCCTGGAGTTCCTCTCGCCTTTCCTGTGGAGAGTGCCTCCTCTTGAGATGCGTCGGGAACGCGGGGAATTCTTTCCCGACCACGCAGGGAAAGGATCCCTCCTCTCGAGCTAGGAGGCCGAAAGGGGGCTCCTCTGGAGGTGGGCGGGACTCTCGTCTTTCCTCTCGAGTGGAGACGGGTATGTCGGGGAACTTCTTGAGTTGCAGCAAGGGTGTGAAGGACCCTTTGGAAGTTCCAGAGGTTAGGTGTGATTAGCCTCGAGACGCCTCAGCGGAAATGGGCCTCATTCGCCTGGAGGGGAGAACTCCTGGATTTTCTCGAGTTGCGGCAGGTGCTCTCGCTTACGACGGGGACCTCAGGGACCCGCTCTGGTGGCCTCAGGAAAGGCCAGTCCCATGCTAGTTGCTCGGGGCCTCTCGGATTCCTCCCGACGATGCCGGGGCCTAAGACCTTGTGTGGAGTCGGTGCCGGAACCTGAGCATTCCTCTCCAGTGCTGAAATGGATCTTGGGGTACTTCTGGAGTCTCCCGGGGAGTCAGTCCTCGTCTCTAGTGGGGCATGCACGTGTGCTTTCCTCCCAAGCTGTAGCTGCAGTGTCACGCTTCCATTAGAGTGGATCAGGGATCAGGGACTTTCCCTCGAGCTTTCCCACGAGGCTTTCCCACGAGGCTTTCCCACAGGGCTGTCCCCGTGCCACCGTGGTGTGAGTTGATCTTCGGCTTGAAAGTTGAGGAAGTGCAGGGAAAACAGTTTTCCCTGGAATGGACTGAGACATCTGCGGGACTCTGGGAATGGTGGCACGACCCTGGAGTTCCTCTCGCCTTTCCTGTGGAGAGCGCCTCCTCTTGAGATGCGACGGAAACACCAGGAATTCTTTTCCTACCACGCAGGGAAAGGATCCTCCTCTCGAGCTAGGAGGCGGAAACGGGGCTCCTCTGGATGTGGGCGGACTCTCGTGCTTCCTCTCGAGTGGAGACGGGTATGTCGGGGAACTTCTTGAGAGGCAGCAAGGTTGTGAAGGACCTTAGGAAATTCCAGAGATTAGGTGTGATTAGCGTCGAGACGCCTCAGCGGAAATGGGCCTCATCTCGCCTTGAGGGGAGAACCTCCTGGATTTTCTCGAGTTGCGGCAAGTGCTCTCGACTTACGACGGGGACCTCAGGGACCCGCTCTGGTGGCCTCAGGAAAGGCCAGTCCACATGTGAGTTGCTCAGGGGCCTCTCAGGATTCCCTCCCGTTGATGCCGGGCCTAAGACCTTGTGTGGAGTTGGTGCCGGAACCTGAGGATTCCTCTCCAGTGCTGACATGGATCTTGGGGTACTTCTGTAGTCTCCCCAGGGGAGTCAGTGCTCGTCTCGAGTTGGGGCATGCACGTGCGATTTCCTCCCAAGCTGTAGCAGCAGTGTCACGCTTCCCTTGGTGGATCAAGGGATCAGGGGACTTTCCCTCGAGGCTTTCCCACGAGGTTTTCCCCAGGCTTTCCCACAGGGCTGTCCTCGTGCACGTGTGTGAGTCGATCCTCGCTTGAAAGTCGAGGCAGTGCAGGGAAAACAGGTTTCCCTGGAATGGACTGAGACATCTGGGGACTCTGGGAATGTTGGCACGACCTGGAGTTCCTCTCGCCTTTCCTGTGGAGAGCGCCTCCTCTTGAGATGCGACGGGAACCCGGAATTCTTTTCCCGACACGCAGGGAAAGGATCCCTCTCGACTAGAGGGCGGAAACGGGGGCTCCTCTGGATGTGGGCGGGACTCTCGTGCTTCTCTCGAGTGGAGACGGGTATGTCGGCAACTTCTTGAGTTGCAGAAAGGTTGTGAAGGACCTTATGAAGTTCCAGACGTTAGGTCTGATTAGCCTCGAGACGCCTGAGCGGAAATGGGCCTCATCTAGCCTGGAGGGGAGAA
>NW_017207305.1:0-4483 GCF_001704415.2 Capra hircus | reverse complement strand
AGCGTGACACTGCTGCTACAGCTCGAGAGGAAATCGCACCTGCATGCCCCAATTCGAGAGGAGGACTGACTCCCTGGGGAGGACTCCAGAAAGTACCCCAAATCGATGTCAGCACTGGAGAGGAATCCTCAGGTTCTGCACGACTCCACACAAGGTCTTAGGTCCCGGCATCGACGGGAGAGGAATACCGAGAAGCACCCCGAACAACTCGCATGGTGACTGGCCTTTCCTGAGGCCACCAGAGCGGGTCCCATAGGTCCCCGTTGTAAGTCGAGACCACCTGCCGCAACTCGAGAAAATCCAGGAGGTTCTCCCCCCCAGGCCAGATGAGGCCCATTTCCGCTGAGGCGTCTAGAGGCTAATCACACCTAACCTCTGGAACTTCCAAAGGTCCTTCACACCCCTTGCTGCAACTCAAGAAGTTCCCCGACTTACCCGTCTCCACTCGAGAGGAAGCCACCAGAGTCCCGCCCACATCCAGAGGAGCCCCGGTTCCGCTTCCTAGCTCGAGAGGAGGGATCCTTTTCCCTGCGTGGTCGGGAAGATTCCCGGCGTTCCTTTCGCATCTCAAGAGCAGGCGATCTCCAGAGGAAAAGCGAGAGGAACTCCAGGGTCGTGCCACCATTCCAGAGTCCCCCAAATGTCTCAGTCCATTCCAGGGAAAACTGTTTTCCCCTGCACTGCCTCGACTTTCAAGCCAAGGATCGACTCACACCACGGTGGAACGTGGGACAGCACTGTGGCAAAGCCTCGTGGAAAGCTCGAGGAAAGCCACAGATCCCTTGATCCACGCGAAGGGAAGCGTGACACTGCTGCTACAGCTCGGGAGGAAAGCGCACATCCATGCCCCCACTCGAGACGAGGACTGACTCCACTGGGGAGACTCCAGAAGTACCCCAAGATCCATGTCAACATTGGAGAGGAATCCTCAGGTTCGCACCGACTCCACACAAGGTTTTAGACGCCGGCATCGACGGAGTGGAATCCCGAGAGGCCCCCGAGCAACTCGCATGGGGACTGGCCTTTCCTGAGGCCAGCAGAGCGGGTCCCTGAGGTCCCCGTCGTAAGTCGAGAGCATCTGCCGCAACTCGAGAAAATCCAGGAGGTTCTCCCCTGCTGGCGATATGAGGCCCATTTCCGCTGAGGCGTCTCGAGGCTAATCACATCTAACACCTGTAACTTCCAAAGGGTCCTTCACACCCTTGCTGCAACTCAAGAAGTTCCACGACATACCCGTCTCCACTCGAGAGGAATCACGAGTCCCGCCCTCATCCAGAGGAGCCCCGTTTTCCGCCTCCTAGCTAGAGAGGAGGGATCCTTGCCCTCGTGGTCGGCAAAGAATTCCCGGCATTTCCGTTGCATCTCAAGAGGAGGCGCTCTCCACAGGAAAGGCGAGATGAACTCCAGGGTCGTGCCACCATTCCCAGAGTCCCCCAGATGTCTCAGTCCATTCCAGGGAAACCCTTTTTCCCTGCACTGCCTCGACTTTCAAGCCGAGGATCGACTCACACCACGGTGGCACGTGGGACAGCCCTGTGGGAAAGCCTCCTGGGCAAGCCTCGAGGAAAGCCAGAGATCTGTGGATCCACGAAAAGGGAAGCGTGACACTGCTGCTACAGCTCGAGAGGAAATCGCACCTGCATGCCCCAATTCGAGAGGAGGACTGACTCCCCTGGGGAGACTCCAGAAGTACCCCAAATCCATGTCAGCACTGGAGAGGAATCCTCAGGTTCTGGCACCGACTCCACACAAGGTCTTAGGTCCCGGCATCGACGGGAGAGGAATACCGAGAGGCACCCGAACAACTCGCATGGTGACTGGCCTTTCCTGAGGCCACCAGAGCGGGTCCCATAGGTCCCGTTGTAAGTCGAGACCACCTGCCGCAACTCGAGAAAATCCAGGAGGTTCTCCCCTCCAGGCCAGAGGAGGCCATTTCCGCTGAGGCATCTCGAGGTAAATCACACCTAACCTCTGGAACTTCCTAAGGGTCCATCACACCCTTGCTGCAACTAAAGAAGTTCCCCGACATACCCGTCTCCACACGAGAGGAAGCACGAGAGTCCCGCCACATCCAGAGGTGCCCCGTTTCTGCCTCTTTGCTTGAGAGGAGGGATCCTTTCCCTGCATGGTCGGGAAAGAATTCCCGGCGTTCCCGTTGCATCTCCAGTGGAGGCGCTCACCACAGGAAAGGCGAGAGGAACTCCAGGGTCGTGCCACCATTCCCAGAGTCCCCAGATATATCTCAGTCCATTCCAGGGATACCTGTTTTCCTGCACTGCCTCGACTTTCAAGCCGAAGATCGACTCACACCACGGTGGCTCGTGGGACATCCCTGTGGGGAAAGCCTTGTGGGAAACCTCGTGGGAAAGCCTCGAGGGAAAGCCACAGATCCCTTTATCCAAGGGAAGGGAAGCGTGACACTGCTGCTACAGCTCGGGAGGAAAGCGCAAGTGCAAGCCCCCAATCGAGACGAGGACTGACTCCCCTGGGGAGACTCCAGCAATACTCCAAGATCCATGTCAGCACTGGAGAGGAATCCTCAGGTTCCTTCACCGACTCGACACACAAGGTCTTAGGCCCTGGCATCGACAAGAGAGGAATCCCGAGATGCCCCCGACCAACTCGCTGGGGACTGGCCTTTCCTGAGGCCACCAGAGCGGGTCCCTGAGGTCCGCGTCATAAGTCGAGAGCACCTGCCGCAACTCGAGAAAATCCAGGAGGTTCTCCCCTCCAGGCGACATGAGGGACCATTTCCCCTGAAGCGTCTCAAGGATAATCACACCTAACCTCTGGAACTTCCAAAGGGTCCTTCACACCCTTGCTGCAACTCAAGAAGTTCCCGGACATACCCGTCTCCACTCGAGAGGAGTCACGAGAGTCCCGCCCACATCCAGAGGAGCCGCGTTTCCGCCTCCTTGCTCGAGAGGAGAGATCCTTCCCTGCGTGGTCGGGAAAGAATGCCCGGCGTTCCCGTCGCATCTCAAGAGGAGGCGCTCTCCACAGGGAAGGCGAGAGGAACTCCAGGGTCATGCCACCATTCCAGAGTCCCCCAGATGTCTCCATTCCAGGGAAACCTGTTTTCCCTGCACTGCCTCGACTTTCAAGCGAGGATCGACTCACACCATGGTGGCACGTGGGACAACCCTGTGGGAAAGCCCTGTGGAAAGCCTCGTGGGAAAGCCTCGAGGGAAAGCCCACAGATCCCTTGATCCTCGCAAAGGGAAGCGTGAACTGCTGTACAGCTCGGGAGGAAAGCGCACGTGCATGCCCCCACTCGAGACGAGGACTGACTCCCCTGGGGAGACTCCAGAAGTACCCCAAGATCCATGTCAGCACTGGAGAGAAATCCTCAGGTTCCGGAACCGACTCCACACAAGGCCTTGGCCCCGGCACCGACGGGAGAGGAATCCCGAGAGGTCCCGTACAACTTGCATGGGACTGGCCTTTCCTGAGGCCACCAGAGCGGGTCCCTGAGGGCCCCGTCGTGGGTCGAGAGCACCTGCCGCAACTTGAGAAAATCCAGGAGGTTCTCCCTTCCAGGCGAGATGAGGACCATTTCCACTGAGGTGTCTCAAGGCTAATCACACCTAACCTGGACCTTACAAAGGGTCCTTCACACCCTTGCTGCAACTCAAGAAGATCCCAAACATACCCGTCTCCCCTCGAGAGGAAGCATGAGAGTCCCGCCCACATTCAGAGGAGCCCCGATTCCCCCTCCTAGCTCGAGAGGGAGGATCCTTTCCCTGTTTGTTCGGGAAAGAATGCCCGGCATTCCCGTCGCAACTCAAGAGGAGGCGCTCAACACAGGAAAGGCGAGGGGAACTCCAGGTGTCGTGCCACCATTCCCAGAGTCCCCCAGATGTCTCAGTCCATTCCAGGGAAACCTGTTTCCCTGCACTGCTCCACTTTCAAGCCGAGGATCGACTCACACCACGGTGGCACGTGGGACAGCCCTGTGGGAAAGCCTCGTGGGAAAGCATCGCGGGAAAGCCTTGAGGGAAAGCCACAGATCCCTTGATCCTCGCGAAGGGAAGCGTGACACTGCTGCTACAGCTCCGGAGGAAAGCTCACTTGCATGTCCCCACTCAAGACGACGACTAACTCCCCTGGGGAGACTCCAGAAGTACCCCAAGATCCATGTCAGCAGTGGAGCAGGAATGCTCAGGTTCCGGCACCGACTCCACACAAGTTCTTAGGCACCGGCATAGACGGGAGAGGAATCCTGAGAGGGCCCCGAGCAACTCGCATGGGGACTGGCCTTTCCTGAGGCCACTAGAGCGGGTCCCTGAGGTCCACGTCTTAAGTCAAGAGCACCTGCTGCAACTCGAGAAAATCCAGGAGGTTTCCCCTTCAAGCGAGATGAGGCCCATTTTCGCTGAGGTGTCTCGAGGCTAATCACACCTAACCTCTGGAACTTCCAAAGGGTCCTTCACAACCTTGCTGCAACTCAAGAAGTTCCCCGACATACCCATCTCCACTCGAG
>NW_017207304.1:0-18209 GCF_001704415.2 Capra hircus | reverse complement strand
GGAAGAGGAGGCAGCCCAGCCCCGGCAAGGGGAAAGCCCGGCGGGCACGGAGCGAAGGGCGCCGCCAGGACGGCAGAGCGCGAGCGCGGCGCAGAGCCCCGAGCGGGCAGGGGCGGGCGCGAGGCGGCGCGGCCGGGGGCGAGCCGGGCCCAGACGGGCCGGGCGGGGAGGCGGCCGCGCCAGGAAGGAGCAGGCAGCAGGGAGGGGAGGCGCCACGGGCGCCGGGGGGCCGCAGCGCCAAGCCGGCCGGGCCGGGGCACGGAGGGCCCAGGCCGCCGGAAGGAGAGCGGAGGGGCGGGGGGGGGCACACGGCCAAGGGCCGCAGCAGGGAGAAGGCGGGCAGAGGGAAGGAAGGGCAACGGCAGGGCGCCGCCAGCGGGGGCGGGCCGCCCAGAAGCAGCGCCACACGGAGAGCACCAGGCGCCCAGGGCCCCGGGCGGGGGGGGCAGCCCCGCACACACGGAGGCGGAGGCCGGGGGGCCCAGAAAGGGGAGGACAGACGGAGGGGCCCGAGCACGCGCCGCCCCAGCAGAGACAGGGGCAGGGGGGGGGCCGGAGCCGGCGGGGCGGGGGGCCGGCCCACAGCCCCAACGCAGGGGAAGCAGCCCCGGAGGCAAGACCGGCGGGAGGAGCCCGGCGCCCCCGCCGGAGAGGCGAGGGCACAGCCAGCAGGGAAGCGAGCCGCCGCGGGGGAAGAGGAGGCAGCAAGGCCCCGGCAAGCGGAAAGCCCGGCGGACACGAAGCGAAGGGCGACGCCAGGACGGCAGAGCGCGAGCGCGGGGCAGAGGCCCGAGCGGGCAGAGGGCCGGGCACCAAGAGGCGCGGCCAGAGGCGAGCCGGGCGCAGACGGGCCGGGCGGGAAGGCGCCCGCCCCAGGAAGGAGCAGGCGGGGGGAGGCGCGGAAACGCCACGGGCGCCGGCCGGGCCGCAGCGCGACCCCGGCCGGGCCGGGGCACGGAGGCCCAAGCGGCCGGGAGGAGGGCGGAGGGGCGGGGGGGGGGGCACACGGCCAAGGGCGCCAGCAGGGAAAGCGCGGGCAGAGGGAAGCGAAGGGCAACAGCAGGGCGCCGGCAGCGCGGGCCGGGCCGCCCAGACAAAGCGCCGCACGGAGAGCACCAGGGCCAAGGGCCCGGGGGGGGGCAGCCCCACACGCCCAGAGGCGGACGCCGGGGGGCCGAGAAAGGGGGGAGAGACGGAGGCCCGAGCACGCGCCGCCCCAGCAGAGACAGGGGCAGGGGGGGGGGGGCCGGAGCCGGCGGGGCGGGGGCCCGCCCACAGCCAACGCAGGGGAAGCAGCCCCGGAGGCAAGACCGGCGGGAGGAGCCCGGCGCGCCCGCCGGAGAGGCGAGAGCACAGCCAGCAGGGGAGCGAGCCGCCGCGGGAGAAGAGGAGGCAGCCGAGCCCAGGCAAGAGGAAAGCCCGGCGGGCACGGAGCGAAGGGGCCGCCAGGACGGCAGAGCGCGAGCGCGGCGCAGAGCCCCGAGCGGGCAGAGGGGCGGGCGCGAGGCGGCGCGGCCGGGGCGCGCCGGGCCCAGACGGGCCGGGCGGGGAGGCGCCCGCCCCAGGAAGGAGCGGGCGGAGCGAGCCGGGGAGACGCCACGGGGGCCGGCCGGGCCGCAGCGCCAAGCCGGCCGGGCCGGGGCACAGAGGGGCCAGGCGGCGGGGGGAGGCGGAGGGGGGGGGGGGCACACGGCCAAGGGCGGCAGCAGGGAAAGCGCGGGCAGGGAAGGAAGGGCAACGGCAGGGCGCCGCAGCGGGGGCGAGGCCGCCGAGAAGCAGCGCCGCACCGAGAGCACCAGGCGCCCAGGGCCCCGGCGGGGGGGGGCAGCCCGCACACACGGAGGCGGAGGCCGGGGGGGGCCCAGAAAGGGGAGGACAGACGGAGGGGCCCGAGCACGCGCCGCCCCAGCAGAGACAGGGGCAGGGGGGGGGGGCCGGAGCCGGCGGGGCGGGGGGCCGGCCACAGCCCCAACGCAGGGGAAGCAGCCCCGGAGGCAAGACCGGCGGGAGGAGCCCGGCGCCCCCGCCGGAGAGGCGAGGGCACAGCCAGCAGGGAAGCGAGCCGCCGCGGGGGAAGAGGAGGCAGCCCAGCCCCGGCAAGGGGAAAGCCCGGCGGGCACGGAGCGAAGGGCGCCGCCAGGACGGCAGAGCGCGAGCGCGGCGCAGAGCCCCGAGCGGGCAGAGGGCCGGGCGCGAGGCGGCGCGGCCGGGGGCGAGCCGGGCCCAGACGGGCCGGGCGGGGAGGCGGCCGCGCCAGGAAGGAGCAGGCAGCAGGAGCCGGGGAGGCGCCACGGGCGCCGGGCGGGCCGCAGCGCCAAGCCGGCCGGGCCGGGGCACGGAGGGCCCAGGCCGCCGGAAGGAGAGCGGAGGGGGGGGGGGGCACACGGCCAAGGGCGCCAGCAGGGAGAAGCGGGCAGAGGGAAGGGAAGGGCAACGGCAGGGCGCCAGGGGGCGGGGCCGCCCAGAGGCAGCGCCACACGGAGAGCACCAGGCGCCCAGGGCCCCGGGCGGGGGGCAGCCCCGCACACACGGAGGCGGAGGCCGGGGGGGCCCAGAAAGGGGAGGACAGACGGAGGGGCCCGAGCACGCGCCGCCCCAGCAGAGACAGGGGCAGGGGGGGGGCCGGAGCCGGCGGGGCGGGGGGCCGGCCACAGCCCCAACGCAGGGGAAGCAGCCCCGGAGGCAAGACCGGCGGGAGGAGCCCGGCGCCCCGCCGGAGAGGCGAGGGCACAGCCAGCAGGGAAGCGAGCCGCCGCGGGGAAGAGGAGGCAGCCAAGCCCCGGCAAGCGGAAAGCCCGGCGGCACGAGCGAAGGGCGCCGCCAGGACGGCAGAGCGCGAGCGCGGGCAGAGGCCCGAGCGGCAGAGGGCCGGGGCCGGCGCGGCCAGGGCGAGCCGGGCCAGACGGGCCGGGCGGGAGGCGCCCGCCCAGGAAGGAGCAGGCGCAGCGCGGAAACGCCACGGGCGCCGGCCGGCCGCAGCGCAACCCCGGCCGGGCCGGGGCACGGAGGGCCCAGGCCGGGAAGGAGGGCGGAGGGCGGGGGGGGGGCACACGGCCAAGGGCGCCAGCAGGGAAAGCGCGGGCAGAGGGAAGGAAGGGCAACGGCAGGGCGCCGGCAGCGGGGCGGGGCCGCCCAGAGCAGCGCCACACGGAGAGCACCAGGCGCCAGGGCCCCGGGCGGGGGGGCAGCCCCACACACACAGAGGCGGAGCCGGGGGGCCCAGAAAGGGGAGGACAGACGGAGGGGCCCGAGCACGCGCCGCCCCAGCAGAGACAGGGGCAGGGGGGGGGGCCGGAGCCGGCGGGGCGGGGGCCCGCCCACAGCCCCAACGCAGGGGAAGCAGCCCCGGAGGCAAGACCGGCGGGAGGAGCCCGGCGCCCCGCCGGAGAGGCGAGGGCACAGCCAGCAGGAAGCGAGCCGCCGCGGGGGAAGAGGAGGCAGCAAGGCCCCGGCAAGCGGAAAGCCCGGCGGACACGAAGCGAAGGGCGACGCCAGGACGGCAGAGCGCGAGCGCGGGGCAGAGGCCCGAGCGGGCAGAGGGCCGGGCACCAAGAGGCGCGGGCCAGAGCGAGCCGGGCGCAGACGGGCCGGGCGGGAAGGCGCCCGCCCCAGGAAGGAGCAGGCGGGGGAGGGCGCGGAAACGCCACGGGCGCCGGCCGGGCGGCAGCGCGACCCCGGCCGGGCCGGGGCACGGAGGGCCAAGCGGCCGGGAGGAGGGCGGAGGGGGGGGGGGGGCACACGGCCAAGGGCGCCAGCAGGGAAAGCGCGGGCAGAGGGAAGCGAAGGGCAACAGCAGGGCGCCGGCAGCGGGCCGGGGCCGCCCAGACAAAGCGCCGCACGGAGAGCACCAGGGGCCAAGGGCCCCGGGCGGGGGGGGCAGCCCCACACGCCCAGAGGCGGACGCCGGGGGGCCGAGAAAAGGGGGGAGAGACGGAGGGGCCCGAGCACGCGCCGCCCCAGCAGAGACAGGGGCAGGGGGGGGGGGCCGGAGCCGGCGGGGCGGGGCCCGCCCACAGCCGCAACGCAGGGGAAGCAGCCCCGGAGGCAAGACCGGCGGGAGGAGCCCGGCGCGCCCGCCGGAGAGGCGAGAGCACAGCCAGCAGGGGAGCGAGCCGCCGCGGGAGAAGAGGAGGCAGCCGAGCCCAGGCAAGAGGAAAGCCCGGCGGGCACGGAGCGAAGGGGCCGCCAGGACGGCAGAGCGCGAGCGCGGCGCAGAGCCCCGAGGGGCAGAGGGCGGCGCGAGGCGGCGCGGCCGGGGCGCGCCGGGCCCAGACGGGCCGGGCGGGGAGGCGCCCGCCCCAGGAAGGAGCGGGCGGAGCGAGCCGGGGAGACGCCACGGGGGCCGGCCGGGCCGCAGCGCCAAGCCGGCCGGGCCGGGGCACAGAGGGCCAGGCGGCGGGGGGGAGGGCGGAGGGGGGGGGGGGGCACACGGCAAGGGCGGCAGCAGGGAGAGCGCGGGCAGAGGGAAGGAAGGGCAACGGCAGGGCGCCGCCAGCGCGGGGCGAGGGGCCGAGAAGCGGCGCCGCCACCGAGAGCACCAGGCGCCAGGGCCCCGGCGGGGGGCAGCCGCACACACGGAGGCACACACGGAGGCGGAGGCCGGGGGGGCCCAGAAAGGGGAGGACAGACGGAGGGGCCCGAGCACGCGCCGCCCCAGCAGAGACAGGGGCAGGGGGGGGGCCGGAGCCGGCGGGGCGGGGGGCCGGCCCACAGCCCCAACGCAGGGGAAGCAGCCCCGGAGGCAAGACCGGCGGGAGGAGCCCGGCGCCCCCGCCGGAGAGGCGAGGGCACAGCCAGCAGGGAAGCGAGCCGCGGGGGAAGAGGAGGCAGCCCAGCCCCGGCAAGGGGAAAGCCCGGCGGGCACGGAGCGAAGGGCGCCGCCAGGACGGCAGAGCGCGAGCGCGGCGCAGAGCCCCGAGCGGGCCAGAGGGCCGGGCGCGAGGCGGCGCGGCCGGGGCGAGCCGGGCCCAGACGGGCCGGGCGGGGAGGCGCCGCGCAGGAAGGAGCAGGCAGCAGGAGCCGGGGAGGCGCCACGGGCGCCGGGCGGGCCGCAGCGCCAAGCCGGCCGGGCCGGGGCACGGAGGGCCCAGGCCGCCGGAAGGAGAGCGGAGGGGCGGGGGGGGGCACACGGCCAAGGGGCGCCAGCAGGGAGAAGGCGGGCAGAGGGAAGGGAAGGGCAACGGCAGGGCGCGCCAGCGGGGCGGGCCGCCCAGAGCAGCGCCACACGGAGAGCACCAGGCGCCCAGGGCCCCGGGCGGGGGGCAGCCCCGCACACACGGAGGCGGAGGCCGGGGGGCCCAGAAAGGGGAGGACAGACGGAGGGCCCGAGCACGCGCCGCCCAGCAGAGACAGGGCAGGGGGGGGGCCGGAGCCGGCGGGCGGGGGGCCGGCCCAGCCCAACGCAGGGGAAGCAGCCCCGGAGGCAAGACCGGCGGGAGGAGCCCGGCGCCCCGCCGGAGAGGCGAGGGCACAGCCAGCAGGGAAGCGAGCCGCCGCGGGGGAAGAGGAGGCAGAAGGCCCGGCAAGCGGAAAGCCCGGCGGACACGAAGCGAAGGGCGACGCCAGGACGGCAGAGCGCGAGCGGGGCAGAGGCCCGAGCGGCAGAGGGCGGGCACCAAGAGGCGCGGCCAGAGGCGAGCCGGGCGCAGACGGGCCGGGCGGGAAGGCGCCCGCCCAGAAGGAGCAGGCGGGGGGAGGCGCGGAAACGCCACGGGCGCCGGCCGGGCGGCAGCGCGACCCGGCCGGGCCGGGGCACGGAGGGCCAAGCGGCCGGAGGAGGGCGGAGGGGGGGGCCACACGGCCAAGGGCGCCAGCAGGGAAAGCGCGGGCAGAGGGAAGCGAAGGGCAACAGCAGGGCGCCGGCAGCGGGCCGGGGCCGCCCAGACAAAGCGCGCGAGAGCACCAGGGGCCAAGGGCCCCGGGCGGGGGGGCAGCCCACACGCCAGGGCGGACGCCGGGGGCCGAGAAAGGGGGAGAGACGGAGGGGCCGAGCACGCGCCGCCCCAGCAGAGACAGGGGCAGGGGGGGGGGGCGAGCCGGCGGGGGGGCCCGCCCACAGCCCAACGCAGGGAAGCAGCCCCGGAGGCAAGACCGGCGGGAGGAGCCCGGCGCGCCGCCGGAGAGGCGAGAGCACAGCAGCAGGGGAGCGAGCCGCCGCGGGAGAAGAGGAGCAGCAGCCCGAGGGCAGGAGGAAAGCCGGCCGGCACGCGAGGAAGGGGGCCGCCAGGACGGCCAGAGCGCGGCGCGGCGCAGAGCCCGAGCGGGCAGAGGGGCGGGGCGCGGGCGGCGCGGCCGGGGCGCGCCGGGCCCAGACGGGCCGGCGGGAGGCCCGCCCCAGGAAGGAGCGGGCGAGCCGGGAGACGCACGGGGCCGGGGCGCCAAGCGCCGGGGCGGGGCACGGGGCCAGGCGGGGGGGGGCGGGCACACGGCAAAGGGCGGCAGCAGCGCGAGCGCGCGCACGGCGGAAGCCCGGGGCAGGGGCAACCCACCCCGCCGCCCCAAGAGCGGGACCGAGGGGCAAAGGCCAGGAGGAGGAGGAAGGCACCAGGGGCGGCGCCCAGGCGCGCGCAGACAGCGCCGAAAAGCAAGGCAAGGCGGGGCAAGGCGAGCCCCGGCCGAGCAGCGCGCGCCAGAAACGCGGCCAGAGGGCGCGGAGCAGAGCGAGAGCGCGGCCGGACGGGAGGCCCACGGAGCGCCGGGCAGCAGGCCGGGCGCGGGACGGGCGCGGGCGGCCGCCGGCGCCGAGGAGGCCGCGCGGACACGGCGGGCGGGGCGCGCGCCGAGCAGGCGGGCGCCGCGCGCAGGGCCGCCAGCAGGCGGCCGCAGGGGGGCCCCGGAGGGGGGGCGGGGGGCGGGAACCCAGACACGCAGGAGAAGGCCCCAACCACCGGCACAGGGCGCGGCGGGGGAGGAGAGGGCGAGGGAACCGACGGCGCGCACACACGGCGAGGCACCACGGAGGCAGCCGCGGGAGGGGGGGAGGCAAAACCCAGCCAGGGGCCGGGGAAACCGGGGCGCGCCGGGCGGAGCGGGGCGGGGCGGCCAAGGCAACCGCGGAAGCGAGCCGGCGGGGCCCGGCGCGGCCCGCGGACAGAGCGGCACGGCGGAGCCCGGGGCAGGGGGCAACCCACCAGCCCCGAAGCCCGCCGCAAGGACGCGGGGGACCGAAGGGCAAAGGCAAGGCAGGGGAGAGCGGAAGCCAGGAAGGCGCCAGGGGCGGGCCGAGCCGCACACAGCCGGCGCCGGCCGGGGGAGGGAGCCGGAAAGCAAGGCAAGGCGGCGCAAGGCGCGCCGAGGCAGAGCAGCGGGGGCCAGGAACGCGGCCAGAGCGGGCCGCGGAACAGAGCGAGAGAGCGGCCGGACGGGAGGCGCACGGAGCGGCGGGGAAGCAGGGAGGGCAGCGGACGGGGACGGGCGGCCGCCGCGGCCCCCGAGGAGGCGCGCGGCCCGGCGGGCGGGCACGCGCCGAGCAGGGCTGGGGGCGCAGGGCGCGCCAAGCAGGGCGGGCCGCAGGGGCGGCGGCCCCGGAGGGGGGCGGGGGGCAGGAACCCAGACACGCAGGAGCAGGCCCCAAACACCGGCACAGGGCGCGGCGGGGGAGGAGAGGGCGAGGGAACCGACGGCGGCAGACACGGGCGGGGCACCCAAGGAAGCAGCCGCCGGGGGGCGGGGCGGAAAACCCCAGCCAGGGGCCGGGGAGCCGGGGCGCGCCGGGGGGCGCGGAAGCGGGGCGGCCAAGCAACCGCGGGAGGAGCCCGGCAGGGGCCCGGCCCGGCCCGCGGACAGAAGGCGCACGGCGGGAGCCCGGGGCAGGGGGCAACCCACCAGCCCCGAAGCGCGCCGGAAGGAGGACGGGGACCGAAGGGCAAAGGCAAGGCAGGAGGGGAGCGGAGGCAAGAAAGGCGCCAGGGGCGACGCCCAGGCGCCGGCGGCCGGCGCCGGCCGGGAGAGGCAGCCGAAAAGGCAAGGCAAGGCGGGGGCCAAGGCGAGCCCCCGGCCAGAGCAGCCGCGCGCCAGAAACGCGGCCAGAGCGGGGCGCGGAGCAGAGCGAGAGCGCGGCCGGACGGGAGGCGCACGGAGCGCCGGCAAGCAGGGCGGGCAACGGGACGGGGCGGGGCGGCCGCCGCGGCCCCCGAGGAGGCGCGCGGCCCGGCGGGGCGGGGCACGCGCCGAGCAGGCGGGGGCGCAGGGCGCCGCCAGCAGGGCGGGCCGCAGGGGCGGCGGCCCCGGAGGGGGGCGGGGGCAGGAACCCAGACACGCAGGAGCAGGCCCCAAACACCGGCACAGGGCGCGGCGGGGGAGGAGAGGGCGAGGGAACCGACGGGCGGGCAGACACGGGCGGGGCACCCAAGGAAGCAGCCGCCGGGGGGCGGGGCGGAAAACCCCAAGCCAGGGGCCCGGGGAGCCGGGGGCGCGCGGGGCGGCGCGGAGGCGAGGCGGCCGAGAAACCGCGGGAGGAGCCCGGCAGGGGCCCGGCCCGGCCCGCGGACAGAGCGCGCACGGCGGAAGCCCGGGGCAGGGGGCAACCCACCACCCCCCGAAGCCCGCCCCAACGACGCCGGGCACCGAGGGGCAAAGGCAAGGCAGGAGGGGAGCGGAGGCAAGGAAGGCACCAGGGGCGGCGCCCAGGCGCGCGCAGACAGCGCCGGCCGGGGGAGGGAGCCGAAAAGCAAGGCAAGGCGGGGCAAGGCGAGCCCCCGGCCGAGCAGCCGCGCGCCAGAAACGCGGCCAGAGCGGGGCGCGGAGCAGAGCGAGAGCGCGGCCGGACGGGAGGCCCACGGAGCGCCGGGCAAGCAGGGCGGGCCGCGGGACGGGGCGCGGCGGCCGCCGCGGCGCCCGAGGAGGCGCGCGACACGGCGGGCGGGGCGCGCGCCGAGCAGGCGGGCGCGCGCAGGGCGCCGCCAGCAGGGCGGGCCGCAGGGGCGGCGGCCCCGGAGGGGAGGCGGGGGGCGGGAACCCAGACACGCAGGAGAAGGCCCCAACCACCGGCACAGGGCGCGGCGGGGGAGGAGAGGGCGAGGGAACCGACGGCGCGCACACACGGCGAGGCCACCCACGGAGGCAGCCGCGGGGAGGGGGGGGAGGCCAAAACCCAGCCAGGGGCCCGGGGAACCGGGGGCGCGCCGGGCGGAGCGGGGCGGGGCGGCCAAGGAACCGCGGAAGGAGCCCGGCCGGGGGCCCGGCGCGGCCCGCGGACAGAGCGGGCACGGCGGGAGCCCGGGGCAGGGGGCAACCCACCAGCCCCGAAGCCCGCCGCAAGGACGCGGGGGACCGAAGGGCAAAGGCAAGGCAGGGGGAGAGCGGAAGCCAGGAAAGGCGCCAGGGGCGTGGCCGAGCCGCACACAGGCCGGCGCCGGCCGGGGAGGAGCCGGAAAGCAAGGCAAGGCGGCGCAAGGCGCGCCGAGGGCCAGAGCAGCGGGGGGCAGGAACGGCGGCCAGAGCGGGCCGCGGAACAGAGCGAGAGAGCGGCCGGACGGGAGGCGCACGGAGCGGCGGGGAAGCAGGGAGGCAGCGGGACGGGGACGGGCGGCCGCCGCCGGCCCCCGAGGAGGCGCGCGGCCCGGCGGGCGGGGCACGCGCCGAGCAGGGCGGGGGCGCAGGGCGCCGCCAGCAGGGCGGGCCGCAGGGGGCGGCCGGCCCCGGAGGGGGGGCGGGGGGCAGGAACCCAGACACGCAGGAGCAGGCCCCAAACACCGGCACAGGGCGCGGCGGGGGAGGAGAGGGCGATGGGAACCGACGGCGGGCAGACACGGGCGGGGCACCCAAGGAAGCAGCCGCCGGGGGGGCGGGGCTGGAAAACCCCAGCCAGGGGACCCGGGGAGCCGGGGGCGCGCCGGGGGCGCGGAAGCGGGGCGGCCAAGCAACCGCGGGAGGAGCCCGGCAGGGGCCCGGCCCGGCCCGCGGACAGAAGGCGCACGGCGGGAGCCCGGGGCAGGGGCAACCCACCAGCCCCGAAGCGCGCCGGAAGGAGGACGGGGACCGAAGGGGCAAAGGCAAGGCAGGAGGGGAGCGGAGGCAAGAAAGGCGCCAGGGGCGACGCCCAGGCGCCGGCGGCCGGCGCCGGCCGGGAGAGGCAGCCGAAAAGCAAGGCAAGGCGGGGCAAGGCGAGCCCCCGCAGAGCAGTCCGCGCGCCAGGAACGCGGCCAGAGCGGGGCGCGGAGCAGAGCGAGAGCGCGGCCGGACGGGAGGCGCACGGAGCGCCGGGCAAGCAGGGCGGGCAACGGGACGGGGCGGGGCGGCCGCCGCGGCCCCCGAGGAGGCGCGCGGCCCGGCGGGCGGGGCACGCGCCGAGCAGGCGGGGGGCGCAGGGCGCCGCCAGCAGGGCGGGCCGCAGGGGCGGCGGCCCCGGAGGGGGGGCGGGGGCAGGAACCCAGACACGCAGGAGCAGGCCCCAACCACCGGCACAGGGCGCGGCGGGGGAGGAGAGGGCGAGGGAACCGACGGCGGGCAGACACGGGCGGGGCACCCAAGGAAGCAGCCGCCGGGGGGGCGGGGCGGAAAACCCCAGCCAGGGGCCCGGGGAGCCGGGGGCGCGCGGGGCGGCGCGGAGGCGAGGCGGCCGAAGAAACCGCGGGAGGAGCCCGGCAGGGGCCCGGCCCGGCCCGCGGACAGAGCGCGCACGGCGGAAGCCCGGGGCAGGGGGCAACCCACCACCCCCGAAGCCCGCCCCAACGACGCCGGGCACCGAGGGGCAAAGGCAAGGCCAGGAGGGAGCGGAGGCAAGGAAGGCACCAGGGGCGGCGCCCAGGCGCGCGCAGACAGCGCCGTGCCGGGGGAGGGAGCCGAAAAGCAAGGCAAGGCGGGGCAAGGCGAGCCCCCGGCCGAGCAGCCGCGCGCCAGAAACGCGGCCAGAGCGGGGCGCGGAGCAGAGCGAGAGCGCGGCCGGACGGGAGGCGCCACGGAGCGCCGGGCAAGCAGGGCGGGCCGGGGACGGGGCGCGGCGGCCTCCGCGGCGCCCGAGGAGGCGCGCGACACGGCGGGCGGGGCGCGCGCCGAGCAGGCGGGCGCGCAGGGCGCCTGCCAGCAGGGCGGGCCGCAGGGGCGGCGGCCCCGGAGGGGAGGCGGGGGGCGGGAACCCAGACACGCAGGAGAAGGCCCCAACCACCGGCACAGGGCGCGGCGGGGGAGGAGAGGGCGAGGGAACCCGACGGCGCGCACACACGTGGCAGGCACCCACGGAGGCAGCCGCGGGGAGGGGGGGAGGCAAAACCCAGCCAGGGGCCCGGGGAACCTGGGGCGCGCCGGGCGGAGCGGGGCGGGGCGGCCAAGGAACCGCGGAAGGAGCCCGGCGGTGGGCCCGGCGCGTGCCCCGGACAGAGCGGGCACGGCGGGAGCCCGGGCAGGGGGCAACCCACCAGCCCCGAAGCCCGCCGCAAGGACGCGTGGGGACCGAAGGGCAAAGGCAAGGCAGGGGGGGAGAGCGGAAAGCCAGGAAGGCGCCAGGGGCGTGGCCGAGCCGCACACAGCCGGCGCCGGCCGGGGGAGGGAGCCGGAAAGCAAGGCAAGGCGGCGCAAGGCGCGCCGAGGCCAGAGCAGCGGGGGGCCAGGAACGCGGCCAGAGCGCGGCCGCGGAACAGAGCGAGAGAGCGTGCCGGACGGGAGGCGCCACGGAGCGGCGTGGAAGCAGGGAGGCAGACGGACGGGGACGGGCTGGCCGCCGCGGCCCCCGAGGAGGCGCGCGGCCCGTGCGGGCGGGGCACGCGCCGAGCAGGCAGGGGCGCAGGGCGCCGCCAGCAGGGCGGGCCGCAGGGGCGGCGGCCCCGGAGGGGGGGCGGGGGCAGGAACCCAGACACGCAGGAGCAGGCCCCAAACACCGGCACAGGGCCGGCGGGGGAGGAGAGGGCGAGGGAACCGACGGCGGGCAGACACGGGCGGGCCACCCAAGGAAGCAGCCGCCGGGGGGCGGGGCGGAAAACCCCAGCCAGGGCCCGGGGAGCCGGGGGCGCGCCGGGGGGCGCGGAAGCGGGGCGGCCAAGCAAACCGCGGGAGGAGCCCGGCAGGGGCCCGGCCCGGCCCGCGGACAGAGGCGCCACGGCGGGAGCCCGGGGCAGGGGGCAACCCACCAGCCCCCGAAGCCCGCCGGAAGGAGGACGGGGACCGAAGGGCAAAGGCAAGGCAGGAGGGGAGCGGAGGCAAGAAAGGCGCCAGGGGCGACGCCCAGGCGCCGGCGGCCGGCGCCGGCCGGGAGAGGCAGCCGAAAAGCAAGGCAAGGCGGGGCAAGGCGAGCCCCCGGCAGAGCAGCCGCGCGCCAGGAACGCGGCCAGAGCGGGGCGCGGAGCAGAGCGAGAGCGCGGCCGGACGGGAGGCGCACGGAGCGCCGGGCAAGCAGGGCGGGCAACGGGACGGGGCGCGGCGGCCGCCGCGGCCCCGAGGAGGCGCGCGACCACGGCGGGCGGGGCACGCGCCGAGCAGGCGGGGCGCGCAGGGCGCCGCCAGCAGGGCGGGCCGCAGGGGCGGCGGCCCCGGAGGGGGGGCGGGGGGCAGGAACCCAGACACGCAGGAGCAGGCCCCAACCACCGGCACAGGGCGCGGCGGGGGAGGAGAGGGCGAGGGAACCGACGGCGGGCAGACACGGGCGGGGCACCCAAGGAAGCAGCCGCCGGGGGGGCGGGACGGAAAAACCCCAGCCAGGGGCCCGTGGGAAGCCGGGGGCGCGCCGGGGCGGCGCGGAGGCGAGGCCGGGCGAGAAACCGCGGGAGGAGCCCGGCAGGGCCCCGGCCCGGCCCGCGGACAGAGCGCGCACTGGCGGAAGCCCGGGCCAGTGGGCAACCCACCACCCCCGAAGCCCGCCCAACGACGCCGGGCACCGAGGGGCAAAGGCAAGGCAGGAGGGAGCGGAAGCAAGGAAGGCACCAGGGGCGGCGCCCAGGCGCGCGCAGACAGCCGCCGGCCGGGGGAGGGAGCCGAAAAGCAAGGCAAGGCGGGGCAAGGCGAGCCGCCGGCCGAGCAGCCGCGCGCCAGAACGCGGCCAGAGCGGGGCGCGGAGCAGAGCGAGAGCAGCGGCCGGACGGGAGGCCCACGGAGCGTCCGTGGCAAGCAGGTGCGGGCCGCGGGACGTGGCGCGGCGCCGCCGCGGCGCCCGAGGAGGCGCGGCGACACGGCGGGCGGGGCGCGCGCCGAGCAGGCGGGCGCGCAGGGGCGCCGCCAGCAGGGCGGGCCGCAGGGGCGGCGGCCCGGAGTGGGGGCGGGGGGCGGAACCCAGACACGCAGGAGCAGGCCCCAACCACCGGCACAGGGCGCGGCGGGGGAGGAGAGGGCGAGGGAACCGACGGCGGCAGACACGGTCGGGGCACCAACGGAAGCAGCCGCCGGGGGGGCGGGGCGGAAAACCCCAGCCAGGGGCCCGGGGAGCCGGGGGCGCGCCGGGCTGGCGGCGGGAGGCGAGGCGGCCAAGAACCGCGGGAGGAGCCCGGCAGGGGCCCGGCCGGCCCGCGGACAGAGCGCGCACGGCGGGAGCCCGGGGCAGGGGGCAACCCACCAGCCCCGAAGCCCGCCGCAACGACGCCGGGCACCGAAGGGCAAAGGCAAGGCAGGAGGGGAGCGGAGGCAAGGAAGGCACCAGGGGCGGCGCCCAGGCGCGCGCAGACAGGCGCCGGCCGGGGGAGGGAGCCGAAAGCAAGGCAAGCGGGCGCAAGGCGAGCCCCGGGCGAGCAGCCGCGCGCCAGAAACGCGGCCAGAGCGGAGCGCGGAGCAGAGCGAGAGCGCGGCCGGACGGGAGGCGCCACGGAGCGCCGGGCAAGCAGGGCGGGCCACGGGACGGGGCGCGGCGGCCGCCGCGGCGCCCGAGGAGGCGCGCGACCACGGCGGGCGGGGCAGCGCGCCGAGCAGGCGGGGCGCGCAGGGCGCCGCCAGCAGGGCGGGCCGCAGGGGCGGCGGCCCCGGAGGGGGGCGGGGGGCGGGAACCCAGACACGCAGGAGAAGGCCCCAACCACCGGCACAGGGCGCGGCGGGGGAGGAGAGGGCGAGGGAACCGACGGCGCGCACACACGGGCGAGGCACCCACGGAGGCAGCCGCGGGGAGGGGGGGGAGGCAAAACCCAGCCAGGGGCCCGGGGAACCGGGGGCGCGCCGGGCGGAGCGGGGGCGGGGCGGCCAAGGCAACCGCGGAAGGAGCCCGGCGGGGCCCGGCGCGGCCCGCGGACAGAGCGGGCACGGCGGGAGCCCGGGGCAGGGGGCAACCCACCAGCCCCGAAGCCGCGCCGCAAGGACGCGGGGACCGAAGGGCAAAGGCAAGGCAGGGGGAGAGCGGAAGCCAGGAAGGCGCCAGGGGCGGGGCCGAGCCGCACACAGCCGGCGCCGGCCGGGGGAGGGAGCCGGAAAGGCAAGGCAAGGCGGCGCAAGGCGCGCCGAGGCCAGAGCAGCGGGGGCCAGGAACGCGGCCAGAGCGGGGCCGCGGAACAGAGCGAGAGAGCGGCCGGACGGGAGGCGCACGGAGCGGCGGGGAAGCAGGGAGGGCAGCGGGACGGGGACGGGCGGCCGCCGCGGCCCCCGAGGAGGCGCGCGGCCCGGCGGGCGGGGCACGCGCCGAGCAGGCGGGGCGCAGGGCGCCGCCAGCAGGGCGGGCCGCAGGGGCGGCGGCCCCGGAGGGGGGGCGGGGGGCAGGAACCCAGACACGCAGGAGCAGGCCCCAAACACCGGCACAGGGCGCGGCGGGGGAGGGAGAGGGCGAGGGAACCGACGGCGGGCAGACACGGGCGGGGCACCCAAGGAAGCAGCCGCCGGGGGGGGCGGGGCGGAAAACCCCAGCCAGGGGACCGGGGAGCCGGGGGCGCGCCGGGGGGCGCGGAAGCGGGGCGGCCAAGCAACCGCGGGAGGAGCCCGGCAGGGGCCCGGCCCGGCCCGCGGACAGAAGGCGCACGGCGGGAGCCCGGGGCAGGGGGCAACCCACCAGCCCCGAAGCGCGCCGGAAGGAGGACGGGGACCGAAGGGGCAAAGGCAAGGCAGGAGGGGAGCGGAGGCAAGAAAGGCGCCAGGGGCGACGCCCAGGCGCCGGCGGCCGGCGCCGGCCGGGAGAGGCAGCCGAAAAGCAAGGCAAGGCGGGGCAAGGCGAGCCCCGGCAGAGCAGCCGCGCGCCAGGAACGCGGCCAGAGCGGGGCGCGGAGCAGAGCGAGAGCGCGGCCGACGGGAGGCGCACGGAGCGCCGGGCAAGCAGGGCGGGCAACGGGACGGGGCGGGGCGGCCGCCGCGGCCCCCGAGGAGGCGCGCGGCCCGGCGGGCGGGGCACGCGCCGAGCAGGCGGGGGCGCAGGGCGCCGCCAGCAGGGCGGGCCGCAGGGGCGGCGCCCCGGAGGGGGGCGGGGGGCAGGAACCCAGACACGCAGGAGCAGGCCCCAACCACCGGCACAGGGCGCGGCGGGGGAGGAGAGGGCGAGGGAACCGACGGCGGGCAGACACGGGCGGGGCACCCAAGGAAGCAGCCGCCGGGGGGGCGGGGCGGAAAACCCCAGCCAGGGGCCCGGGGAGCCGGGGGCGCGCGGGGCGGCGCGGAGGCGAGGCGGCCGAGAAACCGCGGGAGGAGCCCGGCAGGGGCCCGGCCCGGCCCGCGGACAGAGCGCGCACGGCGGAAGCCCGGGGCAGGGGGCAACCCACCACCCCCGAAGCCCGCCCCAACGACGCCGGGCACCGAGGGGCAAAGGCAAGGCAGGAGGGAGCGGAGGCCAAGGAAGGCACCAGGGGCGGCGCCCAGGCGCGCGCAGACAGCGCCGGCCGGGGGAGGGAGCCGAAAAGCAAAGGCAAGGCGGGGCAAGGCGAGCCCCCGGCCGAGCAGCCGCGCCGCCAGAAACGCGGCCAGAGCGGGGGCGCGGAGCAGAGCGAGAGCGCGGCCGGACGGGAGGCCCACGGAGCGCCGGGCAAGCAGGGCGGGCCGCGGGACGGGGCGCGGCGGCCGCCGCGGCGCCGAGGAGGCGCGCGGACCACGGCGGGCGGGGCGCGCGCCGAGCAGGCGGGCGCGCGCAGGGCGCCGCCAGCAGGGGCGGGCCGCAGGGGCGGCGGCCCCGAGGGGGAGGCGGGGGCGGGAACCCAGACACGCCAGGAGAAGGCCCCAACCACCGGCACAGGGCGCGGCGGGGGAGGAGAGGGCGAGGGAACCGACGGCGCGCACACACGGGCGAGGCACCCACGGAGGCAGCCGCGGGGAGGGGGGGGAGGCAAAACCCAGCCAGGGGCCCGGGGAACCGGGGGCGCGCCGGGCGGAGCGGGGCGGGGCGGCCAAGGAACCGCGGAAGGAGCCCGGCGGGGCCCGGCGCGGCCCGCGGACAGAGCGGGCACGGCGGAGCCCGGGCAGGGGGCAACCCACCAGCCCCGAAGCCCGCCGCAAGGACGCGGGGGACCGAAGGGCAAAGGCAAGGCAGGGGGAGAGCGGAAGCCAGGAAGGCGCCAGGGGCGGGCCGAGCCGCACACAGCCGGCGCCGGCCGGGGGAGGGAGCCGGAAAGCAAGGCAAGGCGGCGCAAGGCGCGCCGAGGGCAGAGCAGCGGGGGGCCAGGAACGCGGCCAGAGCGGGCCGCGGAACAGAGCGAGAGAGCGGCCCGACGGGAGGCGCACGGAGCGGCGGGGAAGCAGGGAGGGCAGCGGGACGGGGACGGGCGGCCGCCGCGGCCCCCGAGGAGGCCGCGCGGCCCGGCGGGCGGGGCACGCGCCGAGCAGGCGGGGGGCGCAGGGCGCCGCCAGCAGGGCGGGCCGCAGGGGCGGCCGGCCCCGGAGGGGGGGCGGGGGCAGGAACCCAGACACGCAGGAGCAGGCCCCAAACACCGGCACAGGGCGCGGCGGGGGAGGAGAGGGCGAGGGAACCGACGGCGGGCAGACACGGGCGGGGCACCCAAGGAAGCAGCCGCCGGGGGGCGGGGCGGAAAACCCCAGCCAGGGGCCCGGGGAGCCGGGGGCGCGCCGGGGGCGCGGAAGCGGGGCGGCCAAGCAACCGCGGGAGGAGCCCGGCAGGGGCCCGGCCCGGCCCGCGGACAGAAGGCGCACGGCGGGAGCCCGGGGCAGGGGGCAAACCCACCAGCCCCGAAGCGCGCCGGAAGGAGGACGGGGACCCGAAGGGCAAAGGCAAGGCAGGAGGGGAGCGGAGGCAAGAAAGGCGCCAGGGGGCGACGCCCAGGCGCCGGCGGCCGGCGCCGGCCGGGAGAGGCAGCCGAAAAGCAAGGCCAAGGCGGGGCAAGGCGAGCCCCCGGCCAGAGCAGCCGCGCCGCCAGGAACGCGGCCAGAGCGGGGCGCGGAGCAGAGCCGAGAGCGCGGCCGGACGGGGAGGCCGCACGGAGCGCCGGGCAAGCAGGGCGGGCAACGGACGGGGCGGGCGGCCGCCGCGGCCCCGAGGAGGCGCGCGCCCGGCGGGCGGGCACGCGCCGAGCAGGCGGCGCGCAGGGCGCCGCCAGCAGGGCGGGCCGCAGGGGCGGCGGCCCCGGAGGGGGGGGGGCAGGAACCCAGACACGCAGGAGCAGGCCCCAAACACCGGCACAGGGGCGCGGCGGGGGAGGAGAGGGCGAGGGAACCGACGGCGGGCAGACACGGGCGGGGCACCCAAGGAAGCAGCCGCCGGGGGGCGGGGCGGAAAACCCCAGCCAGGGGCCCGGGGAGCCGGGGCGCGCGGGGCGGCGCGGAGGCGAGGCGGCCGAGAAACCGCGGGAGGAGCCCGGCAGGGGCCCGGCCCGGCCCGCGGACAGAGCGCGCACGGCGGAAGCCCGGGGCAGGGGGCAACCCACCACCCCCGAAGCCCGCCCCAACGACGCCGGGCACCGAGGGGCAAAGGCAAGGCAGGAGGGGAGCGGAGGCAAGGAAGGCACCAGGGGCGGCGCCCAGGCGCGCGCAGACAGCGCCGGCCGGGGGGAGGGAGCCGAAAAGCAAGGCAAGGCGGGGCAAGGCAGGCCCCCGGCGAGCAGCGCGCGCCAGAAACGCGGCCAGAGCGGGGCGCGGAGCAGAGAGCGAGAGCGCGGCCGGACGGGAGCCCACGGAGCGCCGGGCAAGCAGGGCGGGCCGGGACGGGGCGCGGCGGCCGCCGCGGCGCCCGAGGAGGCGCGCCGACACGGCGGGCGGGGCGGCGCGCCGAGCAGGCGCGCGCAGGGCGCCGCCAGCAGGGCGGGCCGCAGGGGCGGCGGCCCCGGAGGGGGGCGGGGGGCGGGAACCCAGACACGCAGGAGAAGGCCCCAACCACCGCACAGGGCGCGGCGGGGGAGGAGGGGGCGAGGGAACCGACGGCGCGCACACACGGGCGAGGC
>NW_017207303.1:0-4483 GCF_001704415.2 Capra hircus | reverse complement strand
GCAATGGGGACTGCCTTTCCTGAGCCACCAGAGCGCGGTCCCTGAGGTCCCCGTCGTAAGTCAGAGCACCTGCCGCAACTCGAGAAAAATGCAGGAGGTTCTCCCCTCCAGGCGAGATGAGGCCCATTTCCGCTGAGGCGTCTCCAGGATATTCACCTAACCTCTGGAACTTCCAAAGGGTTCTTCACACCCTTGCTGCAACTCAAGAAGTTCCCCGACATACCCGTCTCCTCTCGAGAGGAAGCACGAGAGTCCCGCCCACCTCCAGAGGAGCCAGGTTTCCGCCTGCTAGCTCGAGAGGTGGGATTCTTTCCCTGAGTGGTCGGGAAAGAATTCCCGGCGTTCCCGTCCCATCTCAAGAGGAGGCACTCTCTACAAGAAAGGCGAGAGGAACTCCAGGGTCGTGCCACCATTCCCAGAGACCCAGATGTCTCAGTCCATTCCAGGGAAACCTGATTTCCCTGCACTGCCTCAACTTTCAAGCGAGGATCGACTCACACCACGGTGGCACGTGGGACAGCCCTGTGGGAAAGCCTCTTGGGAATGCCTCGTGAGAAAGCTCCTGATCCGTTGATCCACGCGAAGGGAAGCGTGACACTGCTGCTACAGTTCGGGAGGAAAGCGCACGTGCATGTCACCACTCGAGACGAGGACTGGCACCCTGGGGAGACTCCAGAAGTACCTCAAGATTCATGTCAGCACTGGAGAGGAATCGTCAGGTTCCAGCACCGACTCCACACAAGGTCTTAGGCCCCGGCATCGACGGGAGAGGAATCTCGAGAGGCCCTCGAGCAACTCTAATGGGGACTGGCCTTTCCTGAGGCCACCAGAGCGGCTCCCTGAGGTCCCTGGCGTAAGTTCAGAGCACCTGCCGCAACTCGAGAAAATCCAGGAGGTTCTCCCCTCCAGGCGAGATGAGGCCCATTTCCGCTGAGGCGTCTCGAGGCTAATCACATCTAACATCTGGAACTTCCAAAGGGTCCTTCAAACCCTTGGTGCAACAGAAGAAGTTCCCCGACATACCCGTCTCCACTCAAGAGGAAGCACGAAGTCCCACCCACATCGACAGTAGCCCCGTTTCCGCCTCCTACCTCGAGAGGAGGGATCCTTTCCCTGCGTGCTCGGGAAAGAATTCCCGGCGTTTCCGTCGCATCTCAAGAGGAGACGCTCTCCACAGGAATGGCGAGACGAACTCCAGGGTCGTGCCACGTTCCCAGAGTCCCCCAGATGTCTTAGTCCATTACAGGGAAACCTGTTTTCCCTGCACTGCGTCCACTTTCAAGACGAGGATTGACTCACACCACGGTGGCACGTGGGACAGCCCTGTGGGAAAGCCTCGTGGGAAAGCCTCGGGAAAACCTCGAGGGAAAGCCACAGATCCCTCGATCCACGGGAATGGAAGCGCGACACTGCTGCTACAGCTCGAGAGGAGAGCGCAAGTGCATATTCCCACTCGAGACGAGGACTGACTCCCCTGGGGAGACTCCAGAAGTACCCCAAGATCCACGTAAGCACTGGAGAGGAATCCTCAGGTTCCGGCACCCACTCCACACAATATCTTAGGCCCCGGCATCGACGGGAGAGGAATCCCGAGAGGTCCCCGAGCAACTCGCATGGGGACTGGCCTTTCCTGAGGCCACCAGAGCGGGTCCCTGAGGTGCCCGTCGTAAGTCGAGAGCACCTGCTGAAACTCGAGAAAATCCAGGAGGTTCTCCCCTCCAGGCTAGATGAGGCCCATTTCTGCTGAGGCGTCTCGAGGCTAATCACACCTTACCTCTGGAACTTACAAAGGGTCCTTCACACCCTTGCTGCAACTCAGGAAGTTCCTCGACATACCCGACTCCACTCGAGAGGAAGCACGAGAGTCCCGCCCACATCCAGAAGAGCCCCGTTTCCGCCTCCTAGCTCGAGTGGAGGGATCCTTTCCCACCGTGCTCTGAAAAGAATTCCAGGCGTTCCCGTCGCATCTCAAGAGCAGGCGCTCTCCACAGGAAAGGCGAAAGGAACTCAAGGGTCGTGCCACCATTCCCAGAGTCCCCCAGATGTCTCAGTCCATTCCAGGGAAACCTGTTTTCCCTGCACTGCCTCGACTTTCAAGCCGAGGATCGACTCACACCACGGTGGCACGTGGGACAGCCCTGTGGGAAAGCCTCGTTGGAAAGCCTCGTGGGAAAGACTCGTGGGAAAGCCTCGAGGGAAAGTCACAGATCCCTTGATCCACGCGAATGGAAGCGCGACACTGCTGCTACAGCTCGGGAGGAAATCGCACGTGCATGCCCCCACTCGAGTAGAGGACTGACTGCCCTGGGGAGACTCCAGAAGAGATTCATGAAAGCACTGGAGAGGAATCCTCAGGTTCCGGCACCGACTCCACACAAGATCTTAGGCGCCGGCATCGACCGGAGAGGAATCCCGAGAGGCCCCGAGCAACTCGCATGGGGACTGGCCTTTCGGGAGGCCACCAGAGCGGGTCCCTGAGGTCCCCGTCGTAAGTTGAGAGCACCTGCCGCAACTCGAGAAAATCCAGGAGGTTCTCCCCTCCAGGCGAGCTGAGACCTATTTCCGCTGAGGTATCTCGAGGCTAATCACACCGTACCTCTGGAACTTCCAAAGGGTCCTTCACACCCTTGCTGCAACTCAAGAAGTTCCCCGACATACCGGTCTCCACTCGAGAGGAAGCACGAGAGTCCCGCCCACATCCAGAGGAGCCCCGTTTCCACCTCCTAGCCCGAGAGGAGGGATCCTTTCCCTGCGTGGTCGGGAAAGAATTCCCGGCGTTCCCGTCGCATCTCAAGAGGAGGCGCTCTCCACAGGAAATGCGAGAGGAACTCCAGGGTCGTGCCACCATTACCAAAGTCCCCCTGATGTCTCAGTCCATTCCAGGGAAACCTGTTTTCCCTGCACTGCCTCGACTTTCAAGCCGAGGATCAACTCACACAACGGTGGCACGTGGGACATCCCTGTGGGAAAAAGCCTCGTGGGAAAGCCTCGAGGGAAAGACACAGATCCCTTGATTCTCGCGAAGGGAAGCGTGACACTGCTGCTACAGCTCGGGAGGAAATCGCACGTGCATGCCCCCTCTCGAGATGAGTACTGACTCCCCTCGGGAGGCTCTAGAAGTTCCCCAAGATCCATGCCGGCATTGGAGAGGAATCCTCACGTTCTGGAACTGAGTCCACACAAGGTCTTAGGCCCCAGCATCGACGGGAGAGGAATCCCGAGAGGCCCCGAGCAACTCGCATGGGGACTGGCCTTTCCTGAGGCCACCAGAGTGACTCCCCAGGGGAGTGGGTCCCTAGCAGTGTCATGCTTCCCTTCGCGTGGATCAAGGGATCTGTGGCTTTCCCTCGAGGCTTTCCCGCGACGCTTTCCCACGAGGCTTTCCCAGTGGGCTGTCCCACGTGCCACCGTGGTGTGAGTCGATCCTAGGCTTGAAAGTCAAGGCAGTGCAAGGAAAACAGGTTTCCCTGGAATGGACTGAGACATCTGTGGGACTCTGGGAATGGTGGCACGACACTGGAGTTCCTCTCTCGTTTCCTGTGGAGAGTGCCCGAGCAACTTGCATGGGGACTGGCCTTTCATGAGGCCAACAGAGCAGGTCTCTGAGGTCCAAGTCGTAAGTCGAGAGCTCCTGCTGCAACTCGAGAAAATCCAGGAGGTTCTCCCCTCCAGGCGAGATGTGGCCCATATCCGATGACGCGTCTCGAGGCTATTCAACAAGCGTCTGGAACTAACAAACGGGGCTTCAAACCCTAGCTGCAACTCAAGAAGTTCCCCGAAATACACCTCTCCACTCGAGAGGAAGCAGGAGAGTCCCGCCCACATCCAGAGTAGCCCCGTTACTGCCTCCTAGCTCGAGAGGAGGGATCCTTTCACTGAGTGGTCGGTCAAGTATTCCCGGAGTTCCCGACTCATCTCAAGAGGAGGCGCTATCCACAGGAAAGGCGAGAGGAACTCCAGATTCGTGCACCCATTCCCAGAGTCCCCCAGATGTCTCAGTCCATTCCAGGGAAACCTGTTTCCCTACACTGCCTCGACTTTCAGGACGAGGATCCACTCACACCACGGTGGCACTTGGCACAGCCCTTAGGGAAATCCTCGAGGGAAAGCCACAGATCCCTTGATCCATGCGAAGAGAAGCGTGACACTGCTGCTACAGCTTGGGAGGAAAGCGCACGTGCATGCCTCCACTCGAGATGAGGACTGACTCCCCTGGGGAGACTACAGAAGTACCCCAAGATCTATCTCAGCACTGGAGAGGAATCCTCAGGTTCCGGCACCGACTCCACACAAGGTCTTAGACCCCGGCATCGACGGAGAGAAATCCGAGAGGCCCCGAGCAACTCGCATGGGACTGGCCTTACCTGAGGCCACCAGAGCGGGTCCCTGAGGTCCCCGTCTTAAGTCGAGAGCACCTGCACCAACTAGAAAATGCAGGAGGTTCTCCCCTCCAGGGGAGATGAGGCCCATTTCCTCTGAGGCG
>NW_017207302.1:0-4483 GCF_001704415.2 Capra hircus | reverse complement strand
ACAGCTTCCTTCGCGAGATCAAGGGATCTGTGGCTTTCCCTCGAGGCTTTCCCACGAGGCTTTCCACACGAGGCTTTCCCACAGGGCCTGTCCCACGTGCCACCGTGGTGTGAGTCGATCCTCGCCTTGAAAGTAGAGGCTGTGCGGGAAAACAGGTTTCCCTGGAATGGACTGAGACATCTGGGGGACTCTGGGAATGGTGGCTCGACCCTGGAGTTCCTCTTGCCTTTCCTGTGGAGAGGCGCTCATCTTGAGTTGCGACGGAAAACGCCGGGAATTCTTTCCGACCACGCAGGGAAAGGATCCATCCTCTCGAGCTAGGAGGCGGAAACGGGGCTCCTCTGGATGTGTGCGGGACTCTGGTGCTTCCTCTCGAGTGGAGACGGGTATGTGGGGGAACTTCTTGAGTTGCAGCAAAGGTGTGAAGGACCCTTTGGAAGTTCCAGAGGTTAGGTGTGATTTGCCTCGAGACGTTTCTGCGGAAATGGCTCACCTCGCCTGGCGGTAGAACCTCCTGGATTTTCTCGAGTTTCGGCAGGTGCTCTCGACTTAGGACGAGGACTCAGGGACCCGCTCTGGTGGCCTCAGGAAAGGCCAGTCCCCAAGCGAGTTGCTCGGGGCCTCTCGGATTCCTCTACCATCGATGCCGGCTGCCTAAGATCTTGTGTGGAGTCGGTGCCGGAACCTGAGGTTTCCTCTCCAGTGCTGACATGGATCTTGGGTTACTTCTGGAGTCTCCCAGGGGAGTCAGTCCTCGTCTCAGTGGGGGCATGCACGTGCGCTTTCGTCCGAGATGTAGCAGGAGTGTCATGCTTCCCTTCGCGTGGATCAAGGGATCTGCAACTTTCCCTCGAGGCTTTCCACGAGGCTTTCCCTCGAGGCTTTCCACAGGGCTGTCCCACGTGCACCTTGGTGTGAGTCGATCCTCGGCTTGAAAGTCGAGGCAGTGCAGGGAAAACAGGTTTCCCTGGAATGGACTGAGACATCTGGGGGACTCTGGAATGGTGGCACGACCTGGAGTTCCTCTCGCCTTTCCTGTGGAGAGCACTCCTCTTGAGATGCGGGAACGCCGGGATTTCTTTCCCGACCACGCAGGGAAATATCCTGCTCTCGAGCTATGAGGCGGAAACGGGGCTTCTCTGGATGAGGGCGGGAATCTCGTGCTTCCTCTCAGTAGAGACGGGTAAGTTGGGGAACTTCTTGACTTGCAGCAAGGGTGTGAAGGACCCTTTGGAAAGTCAAGAGGTTAGGTGTGATTAGCCTCGAGATGCCTCAGCGGAAATGCGCCTAATCACGCCTGGAAGGGAGAACCTCCTGGATTTTCTCGAGGTGCGGCAGGTGCTCTCGACTTACAATGGGGACCTCAGGGACCCGCTCTGGTGGCCTCAGGAAAGGCAGTCCCATGCGAGTTGCTCCGGGGCCTTTCGGGATTCCTCTCCGTCAATGACGGGGCTAAGATCTTTGTGGAGTCCGTGCGCGGAACCTGAGGATTCCTCTCTAGTGCTGACATGGTCTTGGGTACTTCTGGAGTCTCCACCGGGGATTCAGTCCTCGTCTCGACTTAGGTCATGCACGTGCACTTTCCTCCCGAGCTGTAGCAGCAGTGTCATGCTTCCCTTCGCGTGGATGAAGAAATCTGTGGCTTTCATTGAGGTTTTTGCAGGAGGTTTTCCACGAGGCTTTCCCACAGGGCTGTCCCACGTGCCACCGTGGTGTGAGTCGATCCTCGGCTTGAAAGTCGAGGCAGTGCAGGAAAAACTGGTTTCCCTGGAATGGACTGAGACATCTGGGGGACTCTGAGTATGGTGGCTCGACCTGGAGTTCCTCTCGCCTTTCCTGTGGAGAGCGCCTCCTCTTGAGATGCGATGGAAACGCCGGGAATTCTATCCGCGAACACGCAGGGAAAGGATCCCTCTCTCGAGCTAGGAGGCGGAAACGGGGCTCCTCTGGATGTCGGCGGGAGCTCGAGCTTTCTCTCAAGTGGAGACGGTTATGTCGGGGACTTCTTGAGTTGCAACAAGTGGGTGATGTACCTTTGGAAGTTCCAGAGGTTAGGTGTGATTAGCCTCGAGAGGCCTCATTGGAAATGGGCTCATCTCGCCTGGAGGGGAGAACCTTCTGGATTTTCTCGAGTTGCAGCAGTTTCTCTCCACTTACGACGGGGTCAGGGACATGCTCTGGTGGCCTCAGGAAAGGCCATTCCCATGCGAGTTGCACGGGGGGCCTCTCGGGATTCCTCTCCTGTCGATGCCGGGTCCTAAGACTTGTGTGGAGTCGGTGCCGGAACCTGAGGATTCCTCTCCAGTCCTGACATGGATCTTGGGGTACGTCCTGAGTCTCCCTGGGGAGTCAGTCCTCGTCTCGAGTGGGGGCATGCACGTGCGCTTTCCTCCCCAGCTATAGCAGCAGTGTCAGGCTTCCCTTCGCGTGGATCAAGGGATCTGTGGCTTTCCCTCGAGGCTTTCCCACGAGGCTTTCCTCGAGTCTTTCCACAAGGCTGTCCCACGTGCCACCGTGGTGAGAGTCGATCCTCGCTTGAAAGTCGAGGCAGTGCAGGGAAAAAAGGTTTCCTGAATTGGACTGAGACATCTGAGGGACTCTGGGAATGGTGGCACGACCCTGGAGTTCCTCTCGCCTTTCCTGTGGAGAGCGCCTCTTCTTGAGATGCGACGGAAACGTCGGGAATTCTTTCCGAACACGAAGGGAAATGATCCTCCTCTCGAGCTAGGAGGCGGAAACGGGGCTCCTCTGGATGTGGGCCGGACTCTCGTGCTTCCTTTCGAGTGGAGACGGGTATGTCGGGGAACTTCTTGAGTTGCAGCAAGGGTGTGAAGGACCCTTTGGAAATTCAGATGTTCGGTGTGATTAGCCTCGAGACGCCTCACGGAAATGGGCCTCATCTCGCCTGGAAGGGAGAACCTCCTGGATTTTCTCTAGTTGCGGCAGGTGCTCTCGACTTACGACGGGGACCTCTGGGACCGCTCTGGTGGCCTCAGGAAAGGCCAGTCCCCATGCTAGTTGCATGGGGCTCTCGGGATTCTCTCCCGTCGATGCTGGGTCCTAAGACCTTGTGTAGAGTAGGTGCAGGAACCGGAGGATTCCACTCCAGTGCTGACATGGTTCCTGGGTACTTTTGGAGTCTCCTAAGGGAGTCAGTCCTCGTCTCGAGTTGGGGCATGCACGTGCGCTTTCCTCCGAGCTGTAGCTGTAGTGTCACGCTTCCCTTCGCGTGGATGAAGGAATCTGTGGCTTTCCCCCGAGTCTTTCCCGAGGCTTTGAGCTTTCCCACGAGGCTTTCCCAAATGGCTGTCCAACGTGCCACCGTGGTGTGAGTCATTCCTCGGCTTGAAAGTCGAGGCAGTGCAAGGAAAACACGTTTCCCTGGAGTGGACTGAGACATCTGGGGGACTCTGGGAATCGTGGCACGACCCTGGAGTTCCTCTCCTTTCCTGTAGAGAGCGCCCCTCTTGAGCTGCGATGGGAAGGCCAGGAATTCTTTCCTGAACACGCAGGGAAAGGAACCTCCTCTCGAGCTAGGAGGCGGAAACGGGGCTCCTCTGGATGTGGGCGGGACTCTCGTGCTTCCTCTCGAGTCGAGACGGGTATGTCGGGAACTTCTTGAGTTGCAGCAAGGGTGTGAAGGACCTTTGAAAGTTCCAGAGATTAGGTGTGATTAGCCTCGAGAAGCTCAGCGGAAATGGGCCTCATCTCGCCTGGAGGGGAGAACCTCCTGGATTTTCTCGAGTTGCGGGCAGGTGCTCTCGACTTACGATGGGAACCTCAGGACATGATCTGGTGGCCTCAGGAAAGGCCAGTCCCCATGCGAGTTGCTCGGGGCCTCTCGGTATTCCTCTCCCATCGATGCCGCGGCCTAAGACCTTGTGTGGAGTCGGTGCCGGAACCTGAGGATTCCTCTCCAGTGTTGACATGGATCTTGGGGTACTTCCTGAGTCTCCCCTGTGGAGTCAGTCCTCGTCTCGAGTGGGGCATGCACGTGCGCTTTCCTCCCCAGCTGTAGCAGCAGTGTCACGCTTCCCTTCGCGTGGATCAAGGGATCTGTGGCTTTCCCTCGAGGCTTTCCCACGATGCTTTCCCACGAGGCTTTCCCACAAGGCTGCCCACGTGCCACCGTGGTGTGAGTCGATCGTCGCTTGAAAGTCGAGGCAGTGCAGGGAAAACAGGTTTCCCTGGAATGGACTGAGACATCTGGGGACTCTGGAAATGGTGGTACGACCCTGGAGTTCTCTCGCCTTTCCTGTGGAGAGTGCCTCCTCTTGAGATGCGACGGAAATGCCGTGAATTCTCCCGACCACGCAGGGAAGGATCTCTCCTCTCGAGCTAGGAGGCGAAAACGGGGCTCCTCTGGATGAGGGCGGGACTCTCGTGATTCTCTCGGTGGGAGACGGGTATGTGGGGAAATTCTTGAGTTGCAGCCGGGGTGTGAAACCCTTTGTAAGTTCCAGAGGGTAGGTGTGATTAGCCT
>NW_017207301.1:0-4483 GCF_001704415.2 Capra hircus | reverse complement strand
CCGCCTCCTAGCTCGAGAGGAGGGATCCTTTCCCTGCAGGGTCGGAAAGAATTCCTTGGCGTTCCCGTGGCATCTCAAGAGGAGGCGCCCTCCACATGAAAGGCGAAAGGGAATCAAGGGTCATGCCACCATTCCAGTGTCCCCCCAGATGTCTCAGTCCATTCCAGGGAAACTGTTTTTCCTGCACTGCCTAGACGTTCAAGCCGAGGATCGACTCACACCACGGTGGAACGTGGACAGCCCTGGGGGAAAGCCTCGTGGAAAGCCGTCGTGGAAAGCCTCGTGGGAAAGCCTCGAGGGAATGCCACAGATCCCTTGTTCCACTCGAAGGGAAGCGTGACACTGCTGCTACATCTCGGGAGGAAAGCGCCAGTGCATGCCCCCACCCGAGACGAGGACTGACTCCCCTGGGGAGACACCAGAAGTACCCCAAGATCCATGTCAGCACTGGAGAGGAATTCTCAGGTTCCGGTACCGACTCCACTCCAGGTCTAAGGCCCCGGCATCGACGGGAGAGGAATCCCGAGAGGCCCCCAAGCAACTCGCATGGGTACTGGCCTTTTCTGAGGCCACCAGAACAGGTCCCTGAGGTCCCCGTGGTAAGTCTAGAGCACCTGCCGCAACTCGAGAAAATCCAGGAGGTTCTCCCCTCCAGGCGAGATGAGGCCCATTTCCGCTGAGGCGTCTCGAGGCTAAGCACACCTAACATCTGGAACTTCCAAAGGGTCCATCACACCCTTGCTGCAACTCAAGAAGTTCCCCGACATACTCGTCTCCACTCGAGAGGAAGCACGAGAGTCCCGCCCACATCCAGAGGAGCCCCGTTTCCGCCTCCTAGCTCGAGAGGAGGGATCCTTTCCCTGCATGGTCGGGAAAGAATTCCCGGCATTTCCGTCGCATCTCAGAGGAGGCGCTCTCCACAGGAAAGGCGAGAGGAACTCCAGGGTCGTGCCACCATTCCTAGAGTCCCCCAGATGTCTCAGTCCATTCCTGGGAAACCTGACTTCCCACCACTGCCTCCACTTTCAAGCCGAGGACCGACTCACACCACGGTGGCACGTGGGACAGCCTTGTGGGAAAGCCTCGTGGGAAAGCCTCGTGGGAAGCCTCGAGGGAAAGCCCCTGATCCCTTGATCCACGCGAAGGGAAGCACGACACTGCTGCTACAGCTTGGGAGGAAAGCGCACGTGCATGCTCCACTCGAGACGAGGACTGACTCCCCTGGGAGACTCCAGAAGTACCCCAAATCCATGTCAGCATTGGAGAGGAATCCTCAGATTCCGGCATCGACTCCACACAAGGTCTTAGGCCCGGCATCGACAGGAGAGCAATCCCGAGAGGCCCCGAGCAACTCGCATGGGGACTGGCCTTTCCTGAGGCCACCAGAGCGGGTCCCTGAGGTCCCCGTCGTAATGAGAGAACACCTGCACCAACTCGAGAAAATGCAGGAGGTTCTCCCCTCCAGGGTAGATGAGGCCCATTTCCTCTGAGGCGTCCCCAGGCTAATCACACCTAACCTCTGGAACTTCCAAAGGGGCCTTCACACCCTTGCTACAACTCAAGAAGTTCCCCGACATACCCGTCTCCACTCAAGAGGAAGGACGAGAGTCCGCCCAATCCAGAGGAGCCCCGTTTCCGCCTCCTAGCTCGAGAAGAGGGATGCTTTTCCTGCGTCGTCGGGAAAGAATTCCCGGCGTTTCCGTCGCAACTCAAGAGGAGGCGCTCTCAACAGGAAAGGCGACAGGAACTCCAGGGTCATGCCACCATTCCCAGAGTCCCCCAGATGTCTCAGTCTATTCCAGGGAAACCTGTTTTCCCTGCACTGCCTCGACTTTCAAGCCGAGGATCGACTCACACCATGGTGGCACGTGGGACAGCCCTGTGGAAAAGCCTCGTGGGAAAGCCTCATGGGAAAGCCTCGAGGGAAAGCCACATGTCCCTTGATCCAAGCGAAGGGAATCGTGACACTGCTGCTACAGCTCGGGAGGAAAGCGCACTTGCATGCCCACACTCGAGACCAGGACTGACTCCCCTGGGGAGACTACAGAAGTACCCCAAGATCCATGTCAGCCCTGGAGAGGAATCCTCAGGTTCCGGCACCGACTCCACACAAGGTCTTAGGCCCCGGGACTGACGGGAGAGGAATCCCGAGAGTTCCCTTGCAACTTGCATGGGGACTGGCCTTTCCTGAGGCCACCAGAGCGGGTCCCTGAGGGCCCCGTCGTAGGTCGAGAGCACCTGCCGCAACTTGAGAAAATCCAGGAGGTTCTCCCCTCCAGGCGAGATGAGGACCATTTCCGCTGAGGTGTCTCAAAGCTAATCACACCTAAACTCTGGACCTTACAAAGGATCCTTCACACCCTTGCTGCAACTCAAGAAGATCCCCAACATATCCGGCTCCACTCGAGAGGAAGCACGAGAGTCCCGCCCACATTCAGAGGAGCCCCGATTCCCCCTCCTAGCTCAAGAGGAGGGATCCTTTCCCTCAGTGATCGGGAAAGAGTTCCCAGTGTTCCCGGCGCATCTCAAGAGGAGGCGATCTCCACAGGAAAGGCGAGAGGAACTCCAGGGTCTTGCCACCATTCCCAGAGTCCCCCAGATGTCTCAGTCCATTCCAGGGAAATCTGTTTTCCCTGCACTGCCTCGACTTTCAAGCCGAGGATCGACTCACACAGCTGTGACACGTGGGTCAGCCCTGTGGGGAAAGCCTCGTGGGAAAGCCTCGTGGAAAGCCTCGTGGGAAAACCTCGAGGGAAAACCACAGATCCCTTGACCACGCGAACGGAAGCGTGACACTGCTGCTAAAGCTCTAGAGGCAAGCACACGTGCATGCCCCACTCGAGACGAGGACTGACTCCCCTGGGGAGACTCCAGAAGTAACCCAAGACCCATGTCAGCACTGGAGAGGAATCCTCAGGTTCAGGCACCGACTCCACACAAGGTCTTAGGTCCCGGCATCGATGGGAGAGGCATCCCGAGAGGCCCCCGAGCAACGCGCATATGGACTGGCCTTTCCTGAGGCCACCAGAGCGGGTCCCTGAGATACCCGTCGTATGTCGAGAGCACCTGCAGCAACTCGAGAAAATCCAGGAGGTTCTCCCCTCCAGGCGAGGTGAGGCTACTTTCTGCTGAGGCGTCTCGAGCTAATCACACCTACCCTCTGGAACTTCCAAAGGGTCCTTCACACCCTTGCTGCAACTCAACAAGTTCCCGGATATACCCGTCTCCACTCGAGAGGAAGCACGAGCGTCCCGCCCACATCCAGAGGAGCCCCGTTACCGCCTCCTAGCTCGAGAGGTGGGATCCTTTCCCGCAGGCTCGGGAAAGATTCCCGGCGTTCCCGTTGCATCTCAAGAGGAGGCGCTCTCCACCTGAAAGGCGAGAGGGACTCAAGAGTCGTGCCACCATTCCCAGATACCCCAGATGTCTCAGTCCATTCCACGGAAGCCTGTTTTCCCGGCATTGCATCAACTTTCAGGCCGAGGATCGACTGACACGACGGTGGCACATGGGACATCACTGTGGAAAGCGTCGTGGGAAAGCCTCGTGGAAAGCCTCGAGGGAAAGCCACTGATCCTAGGATACACGGGAAGGGAAGCGTGACACTGCTGCTACAGCTCGGGAGGAAAGCGCACGTGCATGCCCCCACTCGAGACAAGGACTGACTCCCCTGAGGAGACTCCAGAAATACCCCAAGATCCATGTCAGCACTGGAGAGGAATCCTCAGGTTCCGGCACCGACTCCACACAATGTCTTAGGCATCGGCATCGACAGGAGAGGAAACCCGAGAGGCCCCCTAGCAACTAGCATGGGGACTGGCGTTTCCTGAGGCCACCAGAGCGGGTCCCTGAGGTCCCCGTCGTAAGTCGAGAGTACCTGCCGCAACTCGAGAAATCCAGGAGGTTCTACCCACCAGGCGAGATGAGGCCCATTTCCGCTGAGGTGTCTCGAGGCTAATCACACCTAACCTCTGGAACTTCCAGAGGGTCCTTCACACCCTTGCTGCAACTCAAGAAGATCCCGACATACCAGTCTCCACCCGAGAGGAAGCACGAGAGACCCCGCCCACATCCAGAGGAGCCCCGTTTCTGCCTCCTAGCTGGAGAGGAGGGATCCTTTCACTGCAGGTTCGGGAAGAATTCCCGCGTTCCCGCGCATCTCAAGAGGAGGCGCTCTCCTAGGAAAGGTGAGAGGAACTCCAGGGTCGTGCACCATTCCCAGAGTCCCCCAGATGTCTCAGTCCATTCCAGGGAAAACCGGTATTCCCTGCACTGCCTCGACTTTCAAGTCGAGGATCGACTCACACACCACAGTGCACGTGGTACAGCCCTGTGGGAAAGCCTCGTGGGAAAGCCTCGAGGGGAAAAGCCACAGATTCCTTGATCCATGCGAAGGGAAGCGGGACACTGCTGCTACAGCTCGGAGGAAAGCGCACGTGCATGGCCCCACTAGAGACGAGTACTGACACCCCTGGGGACTCCA
>NW_017207300.1:0-4484 GCF_001704415.2 Capra hircus | reverse complement strand
TGCTCGGGGGGCTCTCGGGATTCCTCTCCCGTCGAGCTGGGGCCTAAGACCTTGTGTGGAGTCGTTGCGGAACCTGAGGATTCCCCTCCAGTGCTGACATGGATCTTGGGGAACCTCTGGAGTCTCCCCAGGGGAGTCAGTCCTCGTCTCGTGTGGCATGCACATGGCTTTCCTCCTCGAACTGTAGCAGCAGTGTCGCGTTCCCTTCGCGTGGATCAAGGGATCTGTGGCTTTCCCCGAGGCTTTCCCACGAGGCTTTCCCACAGGCTGTCCCACGTGCCACTGTGTGTGAATCGATCCTCGGCTTGAAATCGAGGCAGTGCAGGGAAAACAGGTTTCCCTGGAATGGACTGAGACATCTGGGGAACTCTGGGAATGGTGGCACGACCCTGGATTCCTCTCGCCTTTCTGTGGAGAACGCCTCCTGTTGAGACGGGGGAATGCCAGGAATCCTTTCCGACGACACAGGGAGAGAATCAATCCTCTCGAGCTATGAGGCGGAAACGGGCTCCTCTGGAATGTGGGCGGGACTCTCGTTTCCTCTCGAGTGAAGACGGGTATGTCGGAACTTCTTGAGTTGCAGCAAGGGTGTGAAGTACCCTTTGGAAGTTCCAGAGGTTAGGTGTGATTACCTCGAGACGCCTCAGCCGAAATGGGCCTCATCTCGCCTGGAGGGGAGAACTCCTGGATTTCTCGAGTTTTGGCAGCTTTCCACGTAGGACGGGGACCACAGGGACCCGCTCTGGTGGCCTCAGGAAGGCCAGTCCCCATGCGAGTTGCTCGGGGGCCTCTTAGGATTCCTCTCCCGTTGATGCCGGGGCCTAAGTCCTTGTGTGGAGTCGTTGCCGGAATCTGAGGATTCCTCTCCAGTGCTGACATGGATCTAGGGTACTTCTAGAGTCCCCAGGGGAGTCAGTCCTCGTCAGAGGGGGCATGCAATTGGCTTTCCTGCCGAGCTGTAGGAGCAGTGTCACGCTTCCCTTCGCGTGGATCAAGGGATCTGTGGCTTTCCCTCGAGGCTTTCCCACGAGGCTTTCCACGAGGCTTTCCCACAGGGCTGTCCACGTGCCACCGTGGTGTGAGTCGATCCTCGGCTTGAAAGCCGAGGCAGTGCAGGGAAAACAGGTTTCCCTGGAATGCACTGAGACATCTGGGGGACTCTGGAATGGTGGCACGACCCTGGAGTTCCTCTCGCCTTTCCTGTGGAGAGCGCCTCCTCTTGAGATGCGACGGAACGCTGGCATTTCTTTCCCGACCACGCAGGGAAAGGATCCCTCCTCTCGAGCTAGGAGGAGGAAACGGGGCTCCTCTGGATGTGGGCGGGACTCTCTGCTTCCTCTCGAGTGGAGACGGGTATGTCGGGGAACTTCTTGAGTTGCAGCAAGGGTGTGAAGGACCTTTGGAAGTTCCAGAGTTTAGTGTGATTAGCCTCGAGACGCCTCAGCGGAAATGGGCCTCATCTCGCCTGGAGGGGAGAACCTCCTGGATTTTCTCGAATTGTGGCAGGTGCTCTCGACTTACGACGGGGACCTCAGGGACCCACTCTGGTGGCCTCCGGAAAGGCCAGTCCCCATGGGAGTTGCTCGGGGGCCTGTCAGGATTCCTGTACTGTCGATGCTGGGGCCTAAGACCTTGTGTGGAGTCGGTTCCGGAACCTGAGGATTCCTCTCCAGTGCTGACATGGATCTTGGGGTACTTCTGGAGTATCCCCTGAGGAGTGAGTCTTCGTCTCGTGTGGAGGCATGCACTTGTGCTTTCCTCCCGAGCTGTAGCAGCAATGTCATGCTTCCCGTCGGGAGGATCAAGGGATCAGTGGCTTTCCTCGGTGCTTTCCCACGAGGCTTTCCCATGAGGCTTTCCCTCAGGGCTGTCCCACGTGCCACCGTGGTGTGAGTCAATCCTCGGCTTGAAAGTCGAGGCAGTGCAGGGAAAACAGGGTTTCCTGGAATGGACTGAGACATCTGGGGACTCTGGGAATGGTGGCACGACCTGGAGTTCCTCTGGCCTTTCCTGTGGAGAGCGCCTCCTCTTGAGATGCGACGGGAACGCCGGGAACTCTTTCCCGACCACGCAGGGAAAGGATCCCTCCTCTCGAGCTATGAGGCGGAAACGGGGCTCCTCTGGATGTGGGCGGGACTCTCGTGCTTCGTCTCGAGTGGAGACGGGTATGTCGGGGAACTTCTTGAGTTGCAGCAAGGGTGTGAAGGACCCTTTGGAAGTTCCAGATGTTAGGTGTGATTATCCTCGAGACGCCTCAGCGGAAATGGGCCTCATCTCGCCTGGAGGGGAGAACCTCCTGGATTTTCTCGAGTTGTGGCAGGTGCTCTCAACTTAAGACGGGACCTCAGGGACCGCTCTGGTGGCCTCAGGAAAGGCCAGTCCCCAAGCGAGTTGCTCTGGAGCCTCTCGGGATTCCTCTCCCGTCGATGCCGGGCCTAAGACCTTTTTGGAGTCGGGGCCAGACCCTGAGGATGCCTCTCCAGTGCTGACATGAATCTTTCCGTACTTCTGGAGTCTCGCCAGGGGAGTCATTCCTCATCTCGTGTGGGGGCATGCACCTGCCATTTCCTCACGAGCTGTAGCAGCAGTGTCACGCTTGCTGACGTGTGGATCAAGGGATCTGTCGCTTTCCATTGAGGCTTTCCCACGAGGCTTTCCAACAGGGCTGTCCCACGTGCCACGGTGGTGTGAGTCGATCCTCGGCGTGAACGTCGAGGCAGTGCAGGGAAAACAGGTTCTTCTTGAATGGACTTAGACATCTGGGGGACTCTTGGAATGCTGGCAAGGCCCTGGAGTTCCTCTCGTCTTTCCTGTTGAAAGCGCCTCCTCTTGAGATGCGACGCGAAGGCCTGGAATTCTTTCCCGACGACGAAGGGAAAGGATCCCTCTTCTCGAGCTACGAGGCGGAAACGGGGCTCCGCTGGATGTGGGCGGGACCCTCGTCCTTCCTCTCGAGTGGAGATGGGTATGTCGGAGAACTTCTTGACTTGCAGCAAGGGTGTGAAGGACCCTTTGGAAGTTCCAGAGGTTAGTTGTGATTAGCCTCGAGACGCCTCAGCGGAAATGGGCCTCATCTCGCCTGGAGGGGAGAACCTCCTGGATTTTCTCGAGTTGCGGCAGGTGCTCTCGAGTTTCGACAGAGACCTCAGGGACCCGCTCTGGTGACCTCAGGAAAGGCCAGTCCCCATGCGAGGTGCTAGGGGCCCTCTCAGGATTCCTCTCCTGTCGATGCCGGGCCTAAGACCTTGTGTGGAGTCGGGACCGGAACCTGAGGATTGCTCTCCAGTGCTGACATGGATCTTGGCGTACTTCTGGAGTCTCCAAGTGGCGTCAGTCCTCGGCTCGAGTGGGGTCATGCACGTGCGCTTTCCTCCTGAGCGGTAGCAGCAGTGTCACGCTTCCCGTCCCGTGGATCAAGGGATCTGTGGCTTTCCCTCCCGAGTCCCATGAGGCTTTCTCTCAGGGCTATTCCACTTGCCACCATGGTGTGATCGATCCTCGGCGTGAAAGTCGAACCAGTGCAGGGAAAACAGGAACCTCCTTCCCACAGTAGGGGTACACTGTCCCCTTGGTCGGGTATCTCCAGGGCACTCGCGCTGGGGGGTTGCCCGTGGATATGCGGGCCTCAGGCTCCACGTGAGAAAAGCCCCAAATGGCATTAGCTGCCAGTCCAGACTCTGGCCCCTCAGGTCTCTGGCCGGAGCCTTGGGCTCCAGGCAACTCAAAGCCCTCGGGGTGGCACTCTGGGACTGCTGTAGGGAATGGACGCCAAGAGCCCACGGAGGAGTTGGGGAGGGCAGGGGGAAACAGAGGCGAGGACAGCGAGGGATCTAGGTGGAGGCGCTGGAGAGAGCGTCTGGTGTCCCAGAATGCCTCAGAGGAGCCAGCGGGGGACAGTCGAGGCCCAGGGACCTGTGGAATGTGAAAAGCGGGAAATCCCAGAGCAAGGCAGGCTGGGAAAGGGGCGTTGGTGGCCAATTCAAAGGGACCTAGGGGCGTTTCCTGGGCGGTGAGCTCCCTTGGCACTGCTGAGGGCCCCTGATTGATCCACCCGGGATTGATCCCACCCCCGCTGAGAGGAGGGCCACAAACCAAAGCCCCCGAACTGCCGCCCACCCCAACGGGGATCTTGGCGGTCCGGGGCACAGCCGTGCCCGGGAAAAGCCCACTCACTCCACGGACTCCGTCCAGGGTCTCTGCTTGGAAAGAGGCCAGGGCGGCCCCCTCCATCTACCCACCAAACCTTATTGACGTCAATGGGGGCGGAGCCGCCTCCCGCTTTCCAGAGTCCTGAGCTGCTGGTCCCCGCCACTCGGCCAGCAGTCTGCAGCGTGCCCGTGTGCCTCTCCCACCATGGCTTCGTCCGCTCCTCCAGCACCTCAAGCAGTACGTTTGCCCTCGTCCCTGTGGTCGGATCACATCTCAGGGATTTGCGGTGGCCTGGGCAAGGGCTCTCGGCCAACGTGTTGACCCCCTCCCACCCG